>NC_041225.1:25416375-25429007 GCF_002837175.3 Physeter macrocephalus
CCCGCTGCGGAGCACAGGCTCCGGACGCGCAGGCTCAGTAGTTGTGGCTCACGGGCCCAGCTGCTCCGCGGCATGTGGGATCCTCCCGGACCGGGGCACGAACCCGGTTCCCCTGCATCGGCAGGCGGACTCTCAACCACTGTGCCACCAGGGAAGCCCGAACTATTCACTTTTTAAACTAATTTTTATCAACGGTTTTGTGGAGGTGTAATTTATACACCATGAATTCACTTATCTTAATTCAATGAATTCTTAGTATAGTCACAGAATTGTGCAACCATCACCACAGTCTCATCTGAGAACATTTTCATCCTCCCCCAAATAAAACTCATATCCGCTTAATAGTCACTCCCCCTTCCTACCCCCAGCCTCAGGCAACCACTAACCTATTTTCCATCTCTATAAATTTTCCTCATCTGGACATTTCATATAAATGGGATTGTAAAAGATGTGGTCTTTTTGTCTGGCTCTTTCACTTAGTATAACGTTTTTGAGGGTCATTCATATGCTAACGTGTACCAGCAGTGTGTTACTTTTTATTGCCAAATAGTATTCTATGGTATGGGTATTCCACTTTTGTCTATCTATTTACTAAAACTATTAATTTTTACTATTAGATCATGAGAATGTATTCTAGCTCAGAAAATGTATTCTGGGGAACCTCCCAGATGCAGTCAGATATGGGGTACTGGGTAGATTCCTGTATGGTTGGGAATTCCTGAAGTGGACTCAAAGCTCATCTCAGATTGAACCTTCTGGTTAGGAGTACCAGGTACACTGATTCAGGGCCCAGGCTCTCCTAACCCGTGCCTCTGAGGCTGTGGTTGATAAAATCCAGCATGTGGGGTAGAAAAACCCTGGGCCAGTCAGAAAAACACTCAGCCCTTGGCACTAAGTAAAAGGTCTTTGTTCACAGGATGATGACAGCTCAGAACACCTAGCAACAGAACTTGAGAATATCCAGCTTCTCCTGGCAGGCTTCCTTAGTCTTGGTGAATTCATAATTCTGCCTTCCTGTGTTTTTAGGAGGCCTGGAAGAGTTCGTTAAGACATCTGGATGTATCTGGACTACATAACTGACTCGTCTTCTTTGTTCAACATTTATTGAGCACCTAATATATGCTAGGCCACTTGTATACATTATCTAATTCAATCCTAGCAATGACCTTATAAAATAGCTGCTATTATACTTATTTTACAGATGGGGGAATTGAACCTCAGAGAGATTATTTGTCCCATATCACTCAGCATAAATGGTAAAGTCAAGATTTGAACCCAGTTTCTCTAAGGCCAATTCTTCCTACACACTAAAGCTATGTTGAAAAAGTATCATTGAAGAAAGGGGAGATTTAATTTATTATGCTAGAATGGTGAGGGAGGAAGTAGGAGATGGTTAAAATAGGTCTTTTCCAGTGGTTTTAGCAACAGAAAAAGGACAGAGACTGGATACCTATGAGAATCATGGGGGGGCGAGGGGGGTCAGTTGCAGGTGCCCCCAAGGTGGGTCCACTAATCTCTGCTCCCCCATTTCATGCCGTCACTTGCCTCATACCTTAGCTACATAAATAATTGCAAGGATCAGATTGTTCTTAAAAGATATTAAAGAATTAATACGGCATTCTGTTACACTAAAAATAGGTGCTAAGAGGGAATTTAAAAAAATGTGAAAAGAGACTTCCCAGGAGCGCAGATGCTCTGACAGTAGGGTCATAGATTCCAAGGCACGGAAACACCTCGCCAGTCCCTCTTCCCGGTAAACTGCGTGGCCTCCTCGCCCTGATTCACACGCTTTCCTCTGCCCGAATACTTTTCTCACACGTTTTGCCTGCTTGAACCTTCCCAGCTGCGTCTCTCATCAGGCGTCTGAGTTCCCTGGAGAGGTCTTCCCTGACCTCCCACTTTAAAGCAGCTTATTCCCATTCGTGGACGAAGAGCCTGTTCTTAACCTCCAAATCTGCAGGCGTTCACAATTTGTAATTAGGTAGTTTATTGGCTTGTCGGGTGAGCGTCTTGCCTCGCCCGTTACACTGTTAAGTTCCCTGAACGGCCGGGAGCAAGTCTGTTAAAATCAGCCGTAAGACAGGCAGGTCAGGCTTCAAGGAATACCTTCCCCACCGCTCACAAGCTCCTTGAACATCAGAGGAGCTGCCGCTTTGCGGGGTTAATCCGTTTTGGAGACCAGCAGGCTGGGAGTGCACGGGAGCCAAGCTGCACTCGGCCAGCTTCATCCGCAGCTGAGCTTGGCTCGGGAGGACGCGCTCCATCCAACCTCCCTGAGGCCGGTAAAGCTGTGGGCCCGATGGGGACAAGCTGACACACCCTGGCCTTTCTCCCCGGGCTCCTCAGGTGCAACAGCCCCACAGAGTCCCAAGAAGGGCCACTGTAAACTGTGAAAGGAACCACTCAACTCTTCCACTGCTATTTGAATTTTTATGTCAGTTTTTGGTCTCGTATATGCATCTGACTTAAATAAAGCCCCAGGAGCTTTCCTGGGGCTGAGGAAGAAATGCCTAGAAAATGTTGTCCAGGCTAGGAAGCTTCTAGAAGACAGATGAGAGGAATGCACTGAAGAGTGCCAAGGAGTGCGATGATGGGGCCGGCAACGCGCGTCATGAAAGAATTTACAGAGCCAGAAGTGAGGGTAGAAGGCCAGATTTATTGAGTGCACTGCAAGGGAGCCGCGGAGAGACACAGGGGGTCTGCCCTGGGAGTGAGAAACTGGGCTTCTTTTATGGTCCCTTCTGGTCACCCTTGGGTTAACGTTCCACTCCTGTGGCGGTTAGGGCTGGGTGTGTCATAGCTCTATCTTCTTCGAATGCCAACTGCTTGTGACTGCTGGTAATTTCCTTTGGGGGGAGGGTGTGACTGTGTTATCTTGAAAGGACCTCCCCAGCCTCACATGGCTGTTCAATTGTGAAGCTCTACAGAAATGTCTGTGTGCTTCTAAGCTACAGGGCTGATCTTAAAACGTAGGGGCTCTGGTGACTGTACCCGGGGTGATGTTTGTTCATTCACTCAACAGTCTAGTGTTTCTGTTGGGGCGACCCTTTCTCCTGTGCTGGTCGTGCCCGGACGCAGACGTCCTGGAGGAGCAACATCCTTGTCTGGTTCTCGCGTGAGGCTGCCCGGCTTCACCATGGCCTTAACCGTGAACCTGCTGGTCGGACACACCATGTTCCTCCTCCGTCTCCTAGGAGCTCCACCCACTGCCCTCGCTGACATCTGAGTGTGCAGAGTGGCCGTGTTTATCCAGTTTGGCAAGTTGTGGAGTTGAGGTGAAAGTCTGGAAAGTCCAGTCCCCTGGACACCGAGGTCCAGCTGATGTTCCAGAGTCCAAGTTCTGCCGGGGGTGGTGATGGGGTCATGGGCAGGGACATGTTGGCCAGTGGTCAGGACCCCGCTCTCCAGGGAAAGAACCAGCACGCGCGCACAGTTTATGATACAAGCTGATGTGAAGGACGGTGGTACACAGACGACAAAGATGATAATATGCTGAGATCATGTGATAACAGGTAACACGCAATTCTCTATTATCAGTGGGCTCCCCGCAAAAGGTGCCTGTATGGGCATATACGTTTATTAGTTAAGCTGATACACGGGATGTGTGGCACACAATTCATAACAAATACTAACAGCCAGCACTCCAGTGTAAATTCCAGAGAGCCCAGGCCCTCAGGAGATGCTTTTGCGGCTGTTTGCCCAGCTCCTGTTCCCCAGACGTCCATAGTCCCCTAGTCGACACACGAGAGCGGTTCTGACGTTGTTTGATATTTGCTGGTAATTAAGGAGTAAGACCACGAACTCCCAGTGTGTGGAAGCTCACTCCTTCCTCTGTAACATCTGGTCTGCACGAGTCACGCTTTCCCCATCACTCCTTAAGGCTAGACGATCAAGGGAACAATCAAGCAAGGCTGGGCTGTGGCATTTGCCGTGTCTACGGTGTAGACATTCCTGCGGCGGCCAGGTTCAAGTTTCCAGTGTGGTGTCCCTGAGCAAAGAATAGGGAAGAAGCCCAGAGAACCTTTCCACCACACACACCGTGGGTGGGAGGGAGTGAGAGCGAGCAGAGATGGTGGGAAACGCAGTATGATAACCAGTCAGGGCCACAGTAACAGTGGTGAGTTTTGAGAACTTGCTGCCTTAATTATTTTTTTAAATTTATTATTATTTATTTATTTGGTTGAAGCGGGTCTTAGTTGCGGCACGTGGGCTCCTTAGTTGTGGCCAGGGGACTCCTTAGTTGTGGCTCGCAGGTTCCTTAGTTGTGGCCTGCGAACACTTAGTTGCGGCATGCATGTGGGATCTAGTTCCCTGACCAGGGATCGAACCCGGGCCCCCTGCATTGGGAGCTTGGAGTCTTAACCACTGCGTCACCAGGGAAGTCCCTGCTGCCTTTATTCTCGTTATAGATTATCCAGTGTAAGATTGTAAGTTAGCTTCTAACACCAGCTGTGGTGAACAATGGCTGATGCCATTCCTGAAGATTCCAAGATGGCTTTCACGATGGATGGCAGCCCGCTCCAGTGCCCTCTCCCCTTCCAGGTTCAGTGCCTGGAACCCAGAAGTTAAACTGAGAAAAGGCAGACTAACAAGAGAAAAAAATTTAAATGACGTATATAAAGGGAGTTTATAAAGAAATGTTACTCAGGGAGGTGGTGAGAATGGGGGACGTAAATGCCATCATAGAAAGGACAAGGGGTCTGGGGGGAGTAAGTTGTGGGAAGTCGGTCAGGATAGCAGCGTGAACAAGGGCGTTTAGTGGGGCTTGTGGTGCAGAGTCTAGTCGGTGCCTGTTTTATCGCTGAGAGTCATTCAGCAGCCTCCTCTTCCAGGTATGGGAGAAGGAGAGCGCCTACAAGTGGGCGTGTCCGTTATCAATGTGAACTTCCTTTGCAGAAGGAATGCTTGTGCCCCGTTCTTTGAGCGTTTCCTGAATCTGCCGGTTTTCAGTGGCCTTCCGCTCAGAATAATACTACACCAGAGGGGCACATTTTGGATTGGTGAGTTCTGGTTCCCTGCATTTGAAACTCAGTGCTTTTCCCTTAAAAGCGAAAGGGGGAATCCCTATTAGATCCCAGGAGTCGCCTGAGCCCCTCGGTCTGGGATCACTGAGACCTGGCCCAACTCGAATAGGATCCAAGAGGGTGCAGATCCCAGTCAATACTCCAGTTGGCTGTGAAGGGGGCCCAATGGGGTGGGTGGGCAGGAGGGGCACAGAGCTACTCCTGTTCTCCTAAGAAGGACAGCAGAGGTGTGTGTCTCTACTTCGGGGCTGACCACCCTCCCACTTGGCGTCCCCAGGCTGCAGCCATCCCACAGCACAGACTCCTGAGGGTGGAGGTTTGGGATCTGAGCCCTGGCCCTGGTCCACCAGCATCTCAGAAACCTGCGTGAGGGATGTGTGGGCCATCGTAGGTGGATGGCACCGGGGTGGGATCACTCCCGTGCGTGCTGTGTGGCAGAGGCCAGCTCCAGCCACCTGGACGCGTGCTGCCTGAATGTCACATGGCCCCAGGTGGCCTGGGGTCCCTCGCTCACGCCTGGGGGGCCACTTATGAGACAGGGCATGAGCTGAGAGAGCCTCAGGACAGGCTGTGAGAGAAGATGGAATCAGGGGTTCCGATCGAGTGTCTCATAGGTGAGGAGAGGGTTGGGCTGTGTTGCTGCTGAGGCAGAACAAGAGCGGGGCGGTTGGCTGTCGGTGTCCGCGATGCTGTGTAGGGCACGAAAAACTTTCCCTCTACCCCCTTAGATGCGGTACCAGGGCTCTGCAAATTAAATTGACGGACAACAGATTAACAGGAGCAAAAGTTTTATCATGTCTGTGTACAGAGCCCTTCACAGAAAAGAAGTGGAGATGCAAAGAGACACTTAGACTTAAGGACTTGTGTGCTGTTAATAAAGGGTGATCAGTTTCCGGAGAAGTCACAAGACAAAGGAAAACAAGTTTCAGTTTCCAACGACCGGAAGTTGTGGGAAGGTAAGTAAATGGGGGAAAATAATGGAAGACAGAGCTGATTTAGTGAGGTTTGTTATGCAGACTGAAGCTGATACCTTCTCAGATGACAAGATTCTTTCTCTTCCTGGTACAGGAGAGGGAAGGGGACATCCTCACAAAGGGATCAGGCAGATGGAGGAGGGTAGACTTTTTGTTTTTGCTGCATCTCGATCACCTCAACTCAAAGTAACCCTTATGCCAAAGTGGCATATTTGGGGTGTCAAATTCTGAACCCCCTCAACTGTATACAAAGAGTTTCTAACAGCTGGAGGTCATACCGGTGGATGGGCCTTCTCCAGACTCGAGGGAACACTTCCCCACCAGAGGAGAGGGTCCAGAATGTCGGGGTGATGGCCAGCACGCTGTATGGTTATCGTGGGCCCCAGTGCTGAGTGCTTTAGCTCGCGACCCTATGAGATGGGCACTATTATCAGTCCCATTTTACAGGTGAGAAACCGAGGCCTGGACGGTGGGGTAACTGGTGCAAGGGTGGTTCGTTGGTGGTGGAGCTGAGGTGCAAACCCAGCTCTTCACCACTTCTCACAGAGGATGGTGTTTGTGTTTCCTGGGGCTGCAGTAACAAACACCACAGACTGGGTGGTTAAAGCACAGACGTTTATTGTCTCCTGGGTTCTGGAGGCTGAAGCGCCGAGTTCAAGGTGTCCGCAGGGTTGCTTTCTCCTGCAGCCTCCCTGCTTGATGTGTAGACAGCCGTCTTCTCTTCCTGCTGGGTCCTGTCTCAGAGAGAACCAGAGCCAGATGGTGTTGAAAGCACCAAAACCAGATTTTATTCAGGAGCTACTGCAATGGGGGCAAAGAAGCCTCTGTCTAGAGCCAGGCTCCTTCCTGCATTCGGCGTGGGCAAGGGCTTTACAGCCAAGGAGCAGAAGGAAGGGGCTGTGATGAACACTTGCTAAGAGTAGACTCGGGGGGCAGTGGGGATTCTGGCTACACTGACCTACCAGGATCCTTCTGATCAGACATCACCTGGGGGAGGTGGAGGATGAGCCAATCAGGTTTCCAGGGTGACCAGGTATCCAGGGTGAGGCCAAGGACAGATCCACAAGAGAAAGACACACACAAGTTCATCAGGATAATGTTAGTTCACAGGAGCCTTCATGACGTCGCACATATGCACGGGGTACCCGGTGACGGTCACTCCAAGAGCGAATAGAACTCGGGATTCTCACCCTTCTTGGACTGTACAAAGGACAGGGGTTTGGGCTTCTTTTGAGGGGAGTAGATTACGGGAAGGCAGCCAGGAAACCACGGTGAGCAAGGGTGTGTAGTGGGGTTTGTTCAATGGGCATCTCCTCTGTAAATGTGAATTTCCTTTTCTGGAGGAAAACCAGTGCCCTGTTCTAGGGCTTTCCCTGCATCTCCTGGTTCTTGGTGGCCTTTAGCTCAAAGTGATCCACACACCAAACAGGCACATTCTGGGCTGGCGTGTTCTGGTGCCCTCATTTCTACACTGATTCAGCAGGATTCTGGCTAAGACTGGGCTGTGCAGGCCCAGCAATGATGGGGCCAAGGTCAAGGCCAAAGTCGAGGCATAGGACAAGGTCTGTGTGAGATACGTTTGAGGAGAGTCTTGGTCACCTCTCACGGTCCTGGGCGTGTGCCTGGCGTCTCTGTGTCCTGATCTCCTCTTCTTATAAGGACACCTGTTCTATGGGATTTGTTATCTCAGAGTGAAGGGGGATTGCGTACCCCCCAGTGGAAAGTGACATCCACATCCTGACCCCAGGGGCTCAGGACGGTGGCCCCGTTTGGAAGTAGGCTCTCATCCTGTAAGTAGTTAAGACAAGGGCATTAGAGCAGCTCTAATCCTCTGTGACTGTCTTTACAAGACAAGGGGAGACACAGACACAGAGGGGAAGCCACGTGAATACAAAGGCAGAGAAGGGAGGGCTACAGCCCCAAGTCCAGGGACTCCTGGAGCCCCCAGAAGCTGGAAGAGGCAGGAAGGACCCTCCCCTGGAGCCTCAGCACTTTCCAAGTAGACAGGAATGGGACCTTATTTGGAAAGAGGGTCTCTGCAGATGTGATGAAGTGAAGGGTCTGAGATGAGGTCCTCCTGGAGGAGGGTGGCCCTACATCCAATGACAGGGTCCTTCTAAGAGACAGAAGAGAGGCAGACACAGAGGAGAAGCCACGTGAAGACAGACGCAGAGATGGGAGGGAGGTGGCCCCAAGCCCAGGGACGCCTGGAGCCCCCAGAAGCTGGAACAGGAAGGACCCTCCCCTGGAGCCTCAGCACTTTCCAAGTAGACACTTGCCATGGGTGGCCCTGAACTGAAGGCAGTGCTGTGGCCCCTCACAGCTCTGTGCTCCCCATATGGCATGCTGGGGCCGCCTCTCACAAGACACTGACCAGTGAGTTGGTGTCGCATGAGACTGCAGGGCTGGTCCTCTAGACATGCAGGCCCATCTCAACCTTCCTCCTGGGCTCTGGCACACAGGGTGACTGTACAGCCTTTCAGCCCCTGCACGGGACCCCTGGGTGTTGGTTAAAAGTGCAGGTTTCACCCCAAGGATGATGGAAGGAGAAGTTCTCATTCGCCCTATGCAGTGCGGGCAGGGGGTCACGATTAATTACAGAGTTAAAAGCGGGGGGAGGATATTAGCCACGAAAAGGAGTGAAGCACTGACACAGGCTACAACATGGATGAACCTTGAAAACCTCGAAAACATGGTGCTCAGAGAAGAAGCCAGACATGAAAGGACAATTAGTGGATTGCACTTACATGAGACATCCAGAACAGGCAAGCCCACTGAGACAGAAAGTGGACTGGGGACGCCGGGGCTGTGGGAAATGAGGGGTGACCTCTAAAGAGTGGGCTTCTGGGGAGATGATGGAAATGTTGTCAAATGCATTGTGCTGGTGGCTGCACAACCCTGTGAATATGCAAAAAAACACTGAGCTTAATACTTAAGATGGGTTAACTAACTGTGTGGTGAAGAAATTCAATGTCAATAAAGCTGTTATCAAAAGTGAAAACCTGGGGGCTTCCAGGCCCACCTCCCAAATGTGACACCAGAGGTGCGGGGTAGGACAGGACCTGCGTGTCTGAAAGCCCCATGTGTCCAACCAGGTGGTCTGAGGGCACCTTGAGAAATTCTCCCTGTGGCATCAGAAGCGAGGGGCGCTAGTGTAGCCAGGCCTCAGGCAGAGAGGCTGGATTCCGTGGCCTTGCTGTCTTCTCTTAGGGACTGTGGCATCGTCTCTGTAGAAGGAGGTGGGTCAGCTTGAAGCCCGGTTCCCTCTTCTGCACGTTTCTTCTTTCTCTCTCAGCGATGGTGCCGGCCGAGCTGTGCCAGAGCAACCAAGGCAAAAGCGTCGTGCACAGAATGACCGAGAACTTTGACCAGGTGCCGTGGACTCCTCAGAGGCAGTGACCCAGGACTGAGGCCCCCGAGCATCCTTCTGAGTGTCGCCGCCCCGGTGCCCCTCTCACGGGAGTTGCTGTCAGGCTTGATGGTTGAAGCAGCCATGGTATCGAGATTTCACTGGTAGAAACTATTCCTTTTCTTCCCTGGGAGAAGCAGGCCTCCTACTTTGTTGGGGAGATCCCCCTTTTAATAAACAAAAATGATAAGCTTAAATTATATATTAAGAATTACTTTAGGGTCTTCCGTGGTGGCGCAGTGGTTTAGAATCCACCTGCCAATGCAGGGGACACAGGTTCGAGCCCTGGTCCGGGAAGATCCCACATGCTGCGGAGCAACTAAGCCCGTGCGCCACAGCTACTGAGCCTGTGTTCTAGAGCCCGCATGCCACAACTACTGAGCCCAAGTGCCACAACTACTGAAACCCACATGCCGCAATTACTGAGCCGCGCGCCTAGAGCCCGTGCTCCACAACAAGAGAAGCCACCACAATGAGAAGCCTGCTCACTGCAATGAAGAGTAGCCCCCGCTCGCCGCAACTAAAGAAAGCCCGCGCCCAGCAACAAAAGACCCAACGCAGCCAAAAATAAATAAAATAAAATAAATTAATTTAAAAAAAGAATTACTTTATATACACATAAAGAATAATCATAAAGATCAGGAAACAGAACGTGACGAGTGGACACTCAGGAGCGCCCTTCCCTCCTCACAGCATCCTCCCCTCCGTGAGGTAGCTGTTCTCCCGATGATTTTGTGTCAGTGACTTGTCCTCAGAGTTTTCGCCCAGGGACACATCCCTAGATAACGCAGCCCAGCTTTGCCCAGTTCCAGACTCTGTACGTGGGTGTACCGTGCAGGCTGCTTTGTTGCTCTTGATGGCTCAGCGTTGTGTCCATGAGATTCTTTCATCTTGTGAATACAGTATTTTTAAAAATAATTTTTATAGTTTTACTACCTTTAAACAAAATGTACTCCATTGCTGTGGAATATTCCTTCATAGGAGCGTGCATGGTTCATTTCCGCATCCGCTTGTGATGGCCTTCAGGTTCTTTCAGGTTTGGCTCCTGTGGCTGCGGAGTCCATGTCCGTGTGTCCTGGTGCAGGGCCGGTGGGTTCGTGTTCAGCTGGGAGGAGCCCTGCGGGGCTGTGTGCACGGACTTCGCTCTCTGAGGCCCGATTGTTGCAGAAGTGGTTGCATCCCCCCGCTGCGTACCAGGCTTTCCATTGCCCCACAGCCTGCTGATATTTGATACTAGGTCTTTCATGTCTGCCATTCTGGTAGGTGTATGCCCAGTATTTTTCTTATGGTTTTAGTACCTCGGTTGTTAGTGAAGTTGTGCATCTTGTGGTATTCATGGACTATTTCCTGTTGTTTTTTTAAAAGTTTTAAAAATTGCGGTCAAATACACATAACATAAAATTTACTATCTTAACCGTTTTTAAGTGCACATTTCAGGGTCATGAAGTAATTCGCACTGTTGTGCAGCCCTGACCGCCATCGTCCTCCAGAACTTTCTCATCTTGCAACATTGAAACAGTCCCCATTAAACCCTCATGCCCCATTCTCCCTCCCTCAGCCCCTGCACCCACCCTCCTACTTTCTGTCTCTGTGTTTCCGACTGCTTTCGGGGCCTTGTATGAGTGGATCAAGCACTGTGTGTTGTTTTGTGTCTAGCTTACATCACCGAGCACAACACCCTCAAGGCCCATCCCTGCTGCATTAAACCCGCATGCCCCATTCTCGCTCCCTCAGCCCCTGCACCCACCCTCCTACTTTCTGCCTCTGTGTTTCCGACTGCTTTCGGGGCCTTGTATGAGTGGATCAAGCACTGTGTGTTGTTTTGTGTCTAGCTTACATCACTGAGCACAACACCCTCAAGGCTCATCCCTGCTGCAGCCTGTGTCAGAACTGCCTTCCTTTTTAGGCCGAATAACATCCCCTTGTATGGATGGACCATCTTTTGCTTCTCCATTCATCTGTTAATGGACACATGTAATATCTACATTCATTTCTCAGGTCATAATATTTGTGGAATAAAGTCAGAAAGTCCTATGAATCAAAAGTCATTTGCCATTAACTTTTTTCTTAAACTTTTTATTGTGAAAAACATCAAAGCTAAGAAAAAGGGAAAAATACATGTCAACTTCACTTGCTTTCAGGAATTAATGCTTCCTGACACAGAGTCTGTCTTCCAACGACTGTCACTGTCTCAGTAACATCCTTCACACCTTCTTTAAGCCCCATTCAGGGTGCAGCTTAGACCCGCATTACATTCAGTCACCTGCCCCAGGTCCCCTAAAGCTACAATGTCACAGTTGGAGAGCCCGGCCAAGGCTGGGGGTGCCCCTCCTGTTGGCCTGGCCTCCAGGCCCTGAACGTGGCTCCTGTGCTTCCATCTCTCAGCCAGGCCCCGACTTGGATGGTGCAGCCATTCCTCACAGGGTCCCATCGCCCAGTCAAGGGGGTGCATTCTCCCAAATTCAGCATCAGGACTGGGGGGGGTGACAGTCCCCACTGGTCTCCTTCATGTGAGACCCTGTGCTTTTGAAAGAGCAGGCGCCCTGCCCTCGGGGGTGGGGGGCTGGGGGCTGACAGGAATTAATGCTTTAAGAATTCACTTTAAAAAAAAAAAAAAAAAAAAAAAAAAAGGGGCTTCCCTGGTGGCGCAGTGGTTGCGCGTCCGCCTGCCGATGCAGGGGAACCGGGTTCGCGCCCCGGTATGGGAGGATCCCACATGCCGCGGAGCGGCTGGGCCCGTGAGCCATGGCCGCTGAGCCTGCGCGTCCGGAGCCTGTGCTCTGCAACGGGAGAGGCCACAACAGAGGGAGGCCCACATACCACAAAAAAAAAAAAAAAAAAAAAGAATTCACTTTATTCCCTGTGTGCGTGCTACCTGTGTGCATGTGCCTGTTTGCGTACATGTGCTGTGCATGTGCATAGGTGTGTGTGTTTGCACACGTTAGTGTGTGCATGGGCATATGCGTGCAGGTGTGTTCATATGCTAGTGTGTGAATATATTTGGGCTGTGCACATGCGTATGTTTGTGTGTGTGCTGTGCTTGCCCGGGTGCACACACCTGTGTGTTTGCTGGAACCACTTGCCAGTTGGCTGCAGACTGAATTGTGCCCCAGATATGTCCGCACGCACCTGCTCTAACAATCCTGCGTAGCCACGTAAAGGTCACAGATCTCAGGGATTGAAATGGATGGAGCAGGATGTCCTGACACAGAGTCTGTCTTCCAA
>NC_041225.1:25429319-25432945 GCF_002837175.3 Physeter macrocephalus
GCATGCACGCACGCACACGCTGCAGGGAAGCAGGACCTGAGTGCAGGGCTCTCAGCGGCCCTGAGCACCCCTCCCGGAATCGGCCAGCGGAATGGACAGACCGGATCTCCCGGCCCGGACCGTGCAGGACTGTCTTACCTGGGCCTCCTGTGCGGCCGCCTCCTTCTGGAAGCCTGGGAGGCTGGAATCAGGCCACTTCTTGTCTGTCCTGGCAGCAGACTGGGTTGCACTCTAAGAAGTTCTTGGATCACACGTGGATCCTGACCATCAGGTGGCCAGAGACACTGGTAACATTTTTGTTTTGCCTGTTGAAATGTTTAATGACAAAGATTTTGTTCAGTTTCCTAATGTGGGTGTCCAAAGATGAGAGACCCATGTGTGTGATCTGTACCTCCTATGAGATCAGCCCTAAGCTTGTTTAAACATGATCAAGTTCTGTCTACACGGTAAATTTAGACCTCTGCATGTCCTGTCTACTGATTATGTTTAGAGCTGACCATGTGTTGCCTATAATAAGAAGATTTAGACCTGACCATGTTCTGTGTACGCTAGGAGTATGGAGAGCTGGGAAGAGAGCCGGCCTGGCCTCAGTACTGGGAAGCTCCGTGACTGCATCTGAAGGTCAGTGCTTAGATGTCTGGGGTCTGGAGCTGAGGTGGGCTTGTCTAGGTAACAGCCTGTCTTCTGAGTGTGGTGACCTGGTCTTCCCAAGGGTCACTGCTATGGTCGGGGCCTTAGTTTTAATCCCTGCAAGGTTCGCCTTCCCTGGGGCTCCTGGAGAATCCTCGGGAGGGCTACCTGCCGATTATTCCAATTTGCCAGCACGTGCACGGTGCGTAGGGAGGCAGGTTTAGCTGGTGAATTGATTGCAGGGCAGGCAGATCGGGCAAAAGGCCGATGGGCAACAGCTGAGGCTGCTGCTGAGCTCTCCTTCCTGTCTGCCGTCCCTACTCAGCAGGATCCAGAGCTGCCCTTCGGCTTTCGGCCGTGCTGTCCTGTGAGTTTTCTCAACAAGTAAGGGAGACAAGAAAGGACTGCGCCTGCCAGAACCAAGTAATGTGTTCAACTCTAGCATGAAAGCTTTTAAAACAGTTAAAATCGCACAGAACCAAAGTGAAAAGAGGAGGACTTCTGTGGGACAAGTGTGGGGAGAGGAGGCCCACCTTACACTATTTCCCATCCCAGGAGGTCCCCGGGACCCAGCTTGTTTCCACATTAGGGAGCCAAGAGCAGAACCATGGTGTCCTGACCAAGGGGACGTGTGACCCCAGGTGCAGGGTCTGGGGAGGTGAGGTCACCTACTAAGGTGTCCTCCAATAGGTGAATGAAATGATATAGTATTAATATATTCTGGGAGTGGGATAATATTGAGCACTAAGAAAGTAAGCTATCAAGCCATAAAAATATATGGGAATTCTTTTTTTCTTTTGAAATATAGGTGATTTTCTTTATTTTGTAATTTAAATTTTATTGGAGTATAGTTGATTTACAATGTTGTGTTACTTTCTGATGAACAGCAGAGTGAAGCAGTTATACATATATACAATCTTTTTTGGATTCCTTTCCCATACAGGTCATTACAGAGTATTGAGTAGAGTTCCTCAAGTGCTATACAGTAGGCCCTTATTTGTTATCTTTTTTATATATAGTGGTGTGTATATGTCATTCCCAATGTATCCCTCCCACCTCCCCTTACTCTGGTAACCTCCATTCTGTGCTCCATAGTGGCTGTTACCAATTGGCATTGCCACCAATAGTGCAGTATTGGTGGCACAGTGGTTAAGAATCTGCCTGCCAGTGCAGGGGACACAGGTTCAAGCCCTGGCCCAGGAAGATCCCACACGCTGCAGAACAACTAAGCCTGTGTGCCACAACTACTGAGTCTGTGCTCTAGAGCCCACGAGCCACAACTACTGAGCTCACGTGCCACAACTACTGAGCCCACGCACCACAACGAAGAGTAGCCCCCACTCGCCACAACTAGAGAAAGCCCACACGCAGCAACTCAGACCCAACACAGCCAAAATTAAATAAATAAATTTATTTTGAAAAAAAAAAGAATATTGTTATTATCCTACCAAGTTCACCTGTGATCATCCACAGTCATCTCAACTCCCAACCTCAGCTGTGGGCAAACATTGACCTGCTTTCTGTTTCTATAAATATGCCTTTTCAGGGCATTCTGTATAAGTGGAATGATACAATATGTGACTATTTATGTCTGACTGCTTTCACTTAGCATAATGTTTTCGAGGTTTATCCTTGTTGTATCAGTACTTCATTACTTTTTAAATTGCTGAATAATATTCTATTGTTACCATATTCTGTTTATGCATTCACCAATTGATGGACATTTGGATTGTTCACAGTTTGGGGCTATTAGGTATAATGCTGTTATGAACATCACATATTCTTTACCTATATTCATATGTTGATGGACATTTTGGTTGCTTCCATGTCTTCGCTATTGTGAAGACTGTTGCAGTGAACATTGGGGAAGATGCGTCTTTTCGATTTATGCTTTCCTCCAGATATGCACACAGGAGTGAACTTGCTGGATCATCTGGTAGCTCCATTTTATTTTATTTCATTTCATTTCATTTCAATTTCAATTTTTTTGGAGTATAGTTGATTTACAACGTTGTGTTACTTTCTGCTGCACAGCAGAGTGAAGCAGTTATCCATATATCCAATGCTTTTTGGATTCCTTTCCCATACAGGTCATTACAGATTCTCGAGCAGAGATCCCTGTGCTATACAGTAGACCCTTATTTGTTCTCTCTTTTATATATAGTGGTGTGTATATGTCAATCCCAATTTCCAATTCATCCCTCCCGCCTCCCCTTACTCTGGTAACCTCCATTCTGTGCTCCATAGTAAGCCACCACAAAGAGAAGGCTGTGTACCACAACGATGAGTAACCCCCGCTTGCTGCAACTATGGAAAAGCTGCGTGCAGCAACGAAGACCCAAAGCAGATTAAAAAATAATAATAATAAATAGTAGGTTTCTCTTTTTTCCACACCTTCTGAAGCATTTCTTGTTTCTAGACATTGTGATGATGGCTATTCTGAGTGGTTCCAGGTGACACTTCTTTGTACGTCTGATTTGCATTTGTCTAACATAAAGCAGTGGTGAGCATCTTCATATGTGCTTTTTTATGAACAGTGTGAGTAAAATTTACCCCTTGAAAAAGGGTTATTGAAAGGTTGCCTTGTTTTGAAGTCTATTTCGATTACCTACCCCAAGACTTTTTTTTGTGTGTGGTACACGGGCCTCTCACTACCGTGGCCTCTGCCATTGCAGAGCACAGGCTCCGGACGCGCAGGTTCAGCGGCCATGGCTCACGGGACCAGCCGGTCCACGGCATGTGGGATCCCCCCAGACAGGGGCATGAACCCATGTCCCCTGCATCGGCAGGCGGACTCTCAACCACTGCGCCACCAGGCAAGCCCCCCAAGACATTTTTTGAGGGCTGTTGTCACTTACAGCTCCCCAGGCCTTGTGAATATGAAGTGCCTACAAGGTCCAGTTTCAGAATTGTTGTTATGGGAAAGAGAAGGCGGCAGGATTTCTCCTGTCCCTCTCTGGTTACTGACACAACCTTAGCTGTAGGGAAAGTCCTGT
>NC_041225.1:25434671-25448541 GCF_002837175.3 Physeter macrocephalus
CATCACAGCCCTTGAACAAATTTTGTAAGAATTTCTCTCTCTCTCTCACTTTTTAAAATTTGTTCTTGTTATTTAATTTTATAATGGGGTATAGCTGATTTTCAGTACTGTGTTTCTTCCTGCTCTAAACCTATCCACTTGATTCACTTAAAGAGAGACATCAATAAATTCTTTTACAGATTCTTACCAGTCTTATATATCCTTTTCCGGTGACAACAGTGTGCTGAGTCCAGCTCTTTGAGCTATACACTGGGTCCTGTCGATTACCTATTTTGTTTATGGAACCGTATCTATGCTAATTGCAAACTCCTGGTTTATGCATCACCCCACCCCATCTTTCTCCTTTAGCAGCCATATTATAGGGACCCCTATAATTCGAATGCTGGTGCGTTTAATGTTGTCCCAGAGGTCTCTGAGACTGTCCTCAGTTCTTTTCATTTTCATTCTCTTTTCTTTATTCTGCTCTGCTGTAGTTATTTCCACTATTTTATCTTCCAGGTCACGAAAAATCATAACATTTACCCACCTCTGGGAAATATAGTACGGGCATAAAGATAAACCACACACAAATATATTAAAAAAGGGAAGGGTTTTCATGGTGTGAGAATATTGTAGGACTTGAAATACAATTTAATTCTGTTCTACCACTGTCTCTAAAATTTATCAAAGTGTATATACAAGCAATTCCAATTCTGGTAATGTGTTTGACAGGTAAATTGCCAACAGCCACTCTGGAGAATTGTATGGTGTTTCCTAAAACATCTAAAAAACAGAGCCACAGAGCATAGGGCACTTCCACACATGGGCGCATATCTTGGGAAAACTAAATGTTATGTTTCTTGCCAGCACATTTACCGTATTGTTCAAAGTCAGGCGTTTAGTGGTTTTAGCATGAACATATTTCCATGAACTCGCAAATACAAGATCTTCTCTCACACTGTCTTTTACTCCCTGCTGCTTTATATTGCCCTCCTAATTCTCAGTCCTGGTCTTTCTTTATGCTCTTCATCAACCTGGATAGATTATACTATCTATATAAAAATTATACTATTTTCTCCCTTATTCAAGACCAATAGAACAGAACACCCAGAAATAAACCCTGATATATGGCCAAATGATTTTTGACAAGTTGCCAAAACTTTTCAAAGTAGAAAGGGTAGTCTTTACAACAAATGGTGCTGAGAAGTCTTGTTGTCAATGTGCAAAAGAAGGAAGATGGACCCTTAGCTAACATTATATACAAAAAATTATTGAAAATTATCAAGAAACTAAATATAAGACCTAATAAGATAAAAAGTCTTAGAAGAAGACAAAGGACAAGAGCTTCATGACATTGGATTTGGCAGTGTTTCCCTCAATATGAAATGAAGGAACAACAAAGCCACAGCTAAGAAAAAATAAACAATTTGCAGTACATAATATCTTTAAACAAATGTGTATCAAAGAAACGTAAACAGAATAAAATGGCAACCCACAAGATGGGAGAAAATATTTGAAAGCCATCTATCTGACAAGAGATTTCTACTCAGAATATACAGAGAACTCCTACAAATCAACAAAAAGCAAACACCCTGATTCAAAAATGGATAAAGACTTGAATAGATGGTTCTTCAAAAAAAGATGTACAAATGACTAAGCACTTGAACAGATGCTCCATATCACTAAATGCATGTTTGTATACTTGTGTGCATGCATACGCACACACACACACACACGCACACACAAACACACGCACACACACACACATGCACACACACGCGCACACACACACACACACACACACACACAAGCAGAAAACAAGTATTGTTGAGGATGTGAAGGAAAATGGAACAATCGTTCTATGTCAGTGGGAATATAGAATGATACAGCTGCTTTGCAAAACAGTGTGGTAATTTTTCAGATATTGAAAAATAGAATTACTACACGATCCAGTAATTTTACTATGAGGTATACCCAAAGGAATTGAAATCGGGGTCTTAAAGAAATATTTGTACTCCAATGTTTATAGCAGTAATAATCACAATAGCTAAAATATGAAAGGAACCTAAGTGTTCATCCACCAGTTCCCGGATAAGCAAAATGTGGTATACCCATATAATAGAATACGATTCAGTCTTAAGAATGAAAAGACCTAGGAATAAGCTACAACATGGATGAATCTTGAGAAAATCTAGCTACCAAAAATGCCATTTTTGTGACTTTTAGCGAGTCATAACAATACAACTACTTATTTCAGATATATGGGGCACTTAGTGTAGTCAAAATCACAGAAATTGAGAGGGTAATGATGCTTTTCAGGTGGTTTTGGAACAAAAAGGGAAGTTATGTTTAAAGGATATAGAGTTACAGTTTTAAAAGATAGAAAAGAGAAAGATAAATGGCGATGTTGGTCGCCCAATAATGTGAATGTATTTAATATCACTGAACAGTGCACTTTATAATAAACATGTTATGTTTTATGTTATTTGATTTACCAACATAAAAAATTGGGAAAGAATGTACTATCAGGAAAAGGAGTGGACCTGGGATAGAGCAGAGAGTAATCAGAAGGGTGAGACATTGCCTATGTTGAAGAAGAAGAGCTGAGAGTTTCATTGGCCAGAAGAGACTTTATAAAAAAATATTACTCTGAGGGTGTATTAAATAGATATCTGTGGGTGTACTGCTATCTCCCATGGGTTATCTTAAAGAATCTTTAATAAAGTCCATAAGGCTTGCTGAGGCTTTTTTAAAAACTAGATTCCTTATGGGATAATTAGAGGAGGTACTTAAGTCTATGTCTAGGTTGACAGAGTTTGCAGCGAAGACTAATTTAAGAACAGTGGAGACCCTGAGAGTGTAAGTACATGGAAATTAGGAAAAAATGATAAAGGGAATTAGGAAAACTTTAGACTTCTAAGGTCATGGATTACTGAGTCAGACCTGAGATTTCTAAGCAGTTATACATGCAGTTGCTGTTTGGATTACTTGTTGATAAAGATAAGTGGAAAAACCAGAGTTGTTCCCAAGTGTAGGTAATATGTAATGAGAGGATGGAGGTGGAAAGTAGGGGGGCCCAGAGAAAAGTGGGAAGGTCATATTGGGCCAAGATGGTGGTAATATCCAGCAGAACAGATGGTAGGGCAGACTATGGATTCATCTTTTTTATTTCGGTTCCCTACCTCATCGTTAGTAATCCTTTGGGAATATTTCATTGCTCTGTGATGCAGGTACAGAATTCGAGTGAGGAGACTACACCCTCAGTGTCCAGCTGTCTGAGTCCTCAGTGTGCTTCAAATGATGGAGAACTATTTCTTCTTTATGAGAAGAGTTAGTACCTCATAGCTAAGCTTAAGTTGGAGCTTAAGCAGTATTGATTCCATTTTATATATACTGTTGGGATGGAGGTTCCTGCTTCTCTTTTTTTGACCATCATGAAATGAATCTATATTTATCAATATTTGGGTATATCAGATAAATACATTAGGTAACGGAATCCTATATATTGCTCCCTGCATAGTTTGCTTCTTTCTTGTTTCTCCTTTACCTTTACTAAATTAGTACAGGGAGAGACCTTGAAATGTTCTAATCAGGAGAGATTAATTTCTTAAAGAAGAAAACAGAGAAAACATTTTTATCCACTTTCACATTGAGGATCAAGGGGAATGACATCGGTGAAAATGTCACAAACTCTGGCTTGTGCCCATCCCCAGAAACACTGACAGGTGGTAAAACCTGTCAGAAATGATCTTATCAACACATGTAAGTTTTCTTTTCTTTTCGCCATGTAGATTTATCTTTCATTGAAACTTTACTTACTACAGCATGTGGAGAATAAACAAGGAAGTAGAAACTGTGTTTCCTGATGAGAGAATCACTAAGTCACATTAGCAGTGCTGGGCTATGTCTTACCAAGACCGTAATTAAAACAAACAAACAAACAAAACACCTTTTTTTCTGTAAGTCAGTTCTGACATTTCATAGTTAAAGACAAAGTAACAGATACAGACTTAGATTTACTAGAATTGAGTATAATTTTGATTGTACCTGTGTTGAATGTATGAGCATGACCTGCTACAATACTTCATTATATTTATTGCCACAACTGACAAATTCCCTTTTCCACTACTGATATGTTGCATGTAAGGAATGCATAGGTCACTAACCCCAGCTGGTCACAGGTAAACTCTGCCACATGGATTACTGCATGTTTTCCTGCTGTAAGACCCTCCATTCTCAAGTATCATGCCTGCAGAGTATCTGGGCTCTTCTTTTTTTCTGGATAAAGGTTAGATAATCATCTAATTTTATGAGAAATATATAAATTGTATTTGCATATTCTTCAGTTTATTTATCTTCTCTTTCAAGTCCTAAGTGCGAATATTAAAGTGATTTACAAGAGGGTGGTAAATAAGACAGCTACGTTTATGCTCCAAAATTAGCAATAAATCATAATACAATTGTAAATGCATTATTGTGTGATTAATATATAGATACTTATGTAGATGCAATTTTAGTAATGCTTTGTGGAGAGCCTCAGAATCTAGGTATTAAAAAAAAAGGAGTTCTTGAAACAATCAGGGAATTATAGAGTCGTCTTTATGTCTATAATTATCAATTTGAAATAATGCATTTTCCCAGAAATAAACTAGGCATAAAATTGTAGCAAAAAGGTACAGGAAATGAAACAGCATGTGAGATGGCCATACAAGAAAAAGACTATTCTCAGAGAATAATGAACAGTGTGGAGTTCAGCAGAAGGGTAATACAGATTCAGAGAGTAAATCTTTGGAGAGCCCAATTATGAGTTCCTCATATTTCATCTTTGGAGAGAAGGTAGTCATTTGAAATAGAATGTTATAAGGTGACATTAAAATACTTAAATACTTTCATTTAGAAATGACAACTTAGAACCAGAATAAATGAAAGAGAACACAAAATTATGTTTTTGTTGATTTTTAAAGACCTCAAGTGAGTGTTGATAATTTAAAAATACATGGTGTCATGAGTAAAGTTGCATGGAATTTGAGATCTGTAAAAAAGCGTTTCTTTTCTGTAATGCTTGGATGCGAATTGGGCATTTTTGCCAGAAAGAGATTTCAGGATGCAAATCTCATGTCTCTAAGGTGGGAAGTCAGTTCCTAGTGGAACATTCTAGTAAACTTGCGAGAGTGGAGAAATATTTCTTTGGAGGGAAGAGGTCACGAATCCGTTTTTAATAAAGTTAGTGGTTTATAGTATACCGAATGAGCAAAATGGCTATTTCTGAACTTTAAGAAAAAAATAATATAGTTTTTCTGTATTTATATTATGAAGCTGATGTAAAATATCAAAAATACTTTACTTTGAAAAACAATGTGATCAATTTGACATAATTTATATATTGAACCTGTGGTACCTACACACAAAAAACTTACATTTAAAAAATGTTTCTGCATTTAAAAAATATTTTCAAGTATAGATGATTTACAATGTTGTATTATTTTTTATACATCTTTTTTGGAGTATAATTGCTTTATAACGTTGTGTTAGTTTCTGCTCTACAAAAAAGTGAATCAGCTATACGTATACATATATCCCCATATCTCCTCCCTCTTGCGTCTCCCTCCCACCCTCCTTATTCCACCCCTCTAGGTGGTCACAGAGCACCGAGCTGATCTCCCTGTGCTATGCGGCTGCTTCTCACTAGCTATTTTACATTTGGTAGTGTATATATGTCAGTGCCACTCTCTCACTACGTCCCAGCCTCCCCTTCTGCCCCCTGTGTCCTCAAGTCCGTTCTCTACATCTGTGTCTTTATTCCTGCCCTGTCACTAGGTTCATCAGTACCACTTTTCAGATTCCATATATATGCATTAGTGTACGGTATTTGTTTTTCTCTTTCTGACTTACCTCACTCTGTATGACAGACTCTAGGTCTGTCCACCTCACTACAAATAACTCAATTTCATTCCTTTTTATCACTGAGTAATATTCCATTGTATATAGGTGCCACATCTTCTTTCTCCGTTCAACTGTCGATGGACATTTAGGTTGCTTTGATGACCTGGCTATTGTAAATAGTGCTGCAGTGAACATTGCGGTACATGTATCTTTTTGAATTATGGTTTTTTCAGGGTATATGCCCAGTAGTGGAATTGCTGGGTCAAATGGTAGTTCTATTTTTAGTTTTTAAGGAATCTCTATACTGTTTTCCATAGTGGCTGTATCAATTTACATTCCCACCAACAGTTCAGGAGGGTCCCTCTTTTCCACACCCTTTACAGCATATATACAATGTTATGTTAATTTCTGCTGTGAACCAAAGTGATTCAGTTATATATATATATATATATTTATTCTTTTCCATTATAGCTTACCACAGGCTATTGAATATAGTTCCCTCTGCTATACAGTAAGACCTTGGGTTTATCCATCCTATGTATAATAGTGTGCATCTGCTATTCCAAAATTCACAATGTTTCCCTCACCCCCTTCTTGACAACCGCAAGTTTGTTTTCTGTATCTGTGTGTTTGTTTCTGGTATATTCTTCTCTGAGGATTACAGTGTACTCAGTCGAGATCTCTGTGGTATACAAGTAGGTCCTTATCGATGATCTATTTTCTCTTTGGAAAGATATGCATGCTAATTTCAACCTCCTTGTTTATGCCTAGCCCCATTCCACCTTTCCACTTTGGTAGTCATAAATTTGTTTTCTAAATCTGTGACTCTGTTTCTGTTTTGTAAGTTCATTGGTATCCATTCTTAGATTCCATCTATCAGTAATATCATATGATAAGACTCTTTCTCTGTCTGACTTATGTACTTTAGTATGATCCTATCTAGTTCCACGCGAGTTGCTGCAACTGGCCTTATTTCATTCATTTCATGGCTGAGAATTATTCCACTGTACATAAGTAGCACATCTTCTTTATCCATTGTTACCTTCCAAGGACATTAAGGTTGCTTCCAAGTCGAGGCTCTTGTAAACAGGGCTCCACTAAAAGTTGGGGCGCCTGTGGCCTGGCGATTTGTGGTTTTCGCACGATATACGCCCAGGAGTGGACTGCCGTGTGCTCTGTAGCTCTATCTTGTGGATTTTTTTATGAAACTCTATACCTTTCTGCAGAGTGGCTGTGAGCAATTTACATTCCCACTATCAGGGGAGCAGGGCTCCCTTTTCCCCACTCCCTCTCTTGCATTTCTTGTTTTTACACTTTGTGAGGATGGCCATTTTGAGTGGTGTGAAGTGATAGCTCTTTGTAGTGTTGATTTGCTTTTCCCTCTTGTCTGGTTGCCCAAAAAGTGCATACGGCTTTGAGGAAAACTCCTTACGCCCTCTTTGGCAACTGAATCATTGGCCATGTTGAACAGCATCTCATGTGCTGTAACGGCAAAGTCCAATCCACCTCTTGAAATCATGCTCCAGCAATTCGGCCTTGTTTTCAGGTCCTTTTCTTCTGTACCCCGAGACATTTTTCCACATTGGGTGTCATTTACATCGCTGCAGGCTTTGTGAATTGCCGTGACCCTGAGCACCGATTTTCAGATTTTCACACTGTTGTTACCAACCACAAAACAGCAGGGTTGCTTCGCGCCCAATTCTGGTGTCAGGGGCACCCTGAACTTTCGGGAAGAACCTCTTCCTGATTGGAAATTAGAGTGGAATGTGCCTGTCCAATCACCCGGAGCTTGTGTCTCATTCCTTCCCCGCCCCCTGCTTCCCCTTTATCACCCGGAATTATTACAAGATGTGCAAACCGGCTGTGGAGGGAGCCTCCTTCCCAAGGTGTGGAGACTCTATGGAAAGAGGATGGAGGGGGAAACCCCCCCCCAGGAGATGTGGAGATGAGGTGACTTTTCCAAACTCTTCCAACCCAGATGGTCCACCACGCTCTGGGTGTCCCAGGCATGTCTTAGCTGTAGGTAGGCTCCTTGTGCCTGGAGATTTAGGGCTCATGGAGTGATGACGGGGCAGTACAGCTGCAGTGAGGCTGCATTTGCTGGCATATCCTCACCAGGTCACTCAGTCCCACGAGTGTCCATTGTTAGGGGCCTAGACAGCTGTGCATCTGCAAGATGTGACACTAGGTTCGGTCACTGCCCTTGAAGAATTTACTAAGAATTTCTCTCTCTCACACTCCCTCTCTGTCTTTTTTAATTATCTTTTTTTAAAAATAGTGGAGTATAGCTGATTTGCAATGCTGCGTCTCCTTCCAGTGTATATCCCCTTGATTCACTTACAGAGTGACATCGATATATTCTTTTCCAGATTCTTACCAGTCTTACAGATTCTGTTCTGGTTATTACAGTGTGTTGAGTCGACTTCTATGTCCTATACAGTAGGTCCCTGTCGATTACCTGTTTTGCCTGTGGAAGGGTATCTATGCTAATCGCAACCTCCTGGTTTATGCCTCCCCCACCCCACCTTTCCCCTTTAGTAGCCATAAGTGTGTTTTCTAAATCTGTGACTGTTTGTTTTGTATGTTAGTTCATTTGTATCCATGTTTAGAATCCACTTATAAGTGACATAATATAAGTCTTTTTCTCTGTCTGACTTATGTCACTCAGTGTGATCCTATATTGTTCCATGCGAGTCGCTGCAACTGGCCTTATTTCATTCATTTCATGGCTGAGTAATATTCCATTGTACGTAACATCTTCTTTATCATTTTTTTGCATGCGAGTTGCTGCAACGGGCCTTATTTCATTCATTTCATGGCTGAGTAATATTCCATTGTACGTAACATCTTCTTTATCATTTTCTTTCCTTCCAGGGACATTTAGGTTGCCCCCAAGTTGAGGCTCTTGCAAACTGGGCTGCACTAAACGTTGGGGTGCACATGTCCTTTCCATGTATGGTTTTCCCAACGTATACGCCCACGAGTGGAAGTGCCATATGTGCTGTAGCTCTAGGTTTTTTAGGAAACACCATACACTTCTCCAGGGTGGCTGCTAGCGATTTACACTCCCGCCATCAGCTTAGCAGGGCTCCCTTTTCTCCACGCCCTCTTCTGCATTTCTCGTGTTTGCACTCTGTGAGGATGGCTCGTCTGACTGGTGGGAAGTGATACCTCTTTGTAGGGTGGATTTGCATTGCCCGCATGTCTGGTTGGCCCAGAAAGGTGGAAGGGTTTTTCCTTAATATTGCTTCAAGCCCCATTCTGGTTACTGGGGCAACCTGAGCCTTAGGGAAATTCCTCTCCCTGATTGGAATTTGGAGTGGCATGTGCCTGTCCAAACATGTAGGGATTTTGTCTCATTCCTCCCCCATCTTCTCCTCCATCCCCTGGACAAATTCCAAGCCACGCATCCGGCTGCTGAAGGTGCCGACATCCCCAGGTGGGGAGACTCTAAGGAAAGAGGCTGGAGGGGGAACCCGAGCACCAGCAGATGTGGAGATGGGGTGCCTTTTCCAATCTCCTCCCGCCCCTCCGGCCCCCCATCCTCTGGGTGTCTGTCCGGGCGCCGCGGGGCTTCCAGCGGTGGGGGCCCCGGCGCCGCCCTGCGGGGAGCAGCCCTGATCCCGCGCCTGCAGCGCCGCCTGCTGGTCTCTCCCTCCTCCCGTCAGGCACAGTCTCCACCTTCCCCGCTGCCTCGGATGGTCCGTCCCTTCACTGTCTGGCTATCAGCCTCTCCTCCCCACCGCCCCCAACCCCAGCTCCACACCCCTGCTCCTGCCTCATGGATGACCCAGGACCCTCCCTGGGCTCCCCGCCTGCCCACCTTTGTTCAGTGTCCTCAGTCCTCCCCTGGGGACAGGTGAATGTTCCCTCTGGAAGCTCCAAATATTTCACCCCAACATCTTCCCCAGGGTCGGCCCCATGTCCCGTCAGGATGTTCCACCCTCACCAAGCCCCCAAGTACATGGCAAGGGCGGGCATCGGGCCTGCTGCGTGCACTGCTGGGCGTCCTGCTGTATGCACAGGCATGACCCTGCCCCAGGGTGCAGGCAAGGCAGCCTTACCTCGGGACGTGGGGAGAGGGGCTGCCCACGGGGCGGACGTCAGCGCTCGGCTCACCAGGCAAGGGCAGCTGGGTTCTCGCTCCTTGGACCCTTTCTCACCCAGCCTGACCCTGACCCGGCTTTGTTCCCACCCCCGCTGTCCCTCCATTGGCCTCGCTCTTGCGAGCAGAGCAGGAGTGTGGTCAGCGGTCACAGGCTGAGACACAGACACTGGCTGACCCGCGTGCACCCAGCTGACCCCACGGAACGGGCACTGCACCAGGGCCCATGCGGTGTGGGTTCACCTGCCCACAGAGAGGCCGGGCCTCTGTCCTGGCTCCAGAGGTCACCTTGAGTCTGACGGGAGTGTCCGTGCTCCGTGGGCCTCTCTCCAGGCTGGCCTGTGCTGACGGCATGATGCACGGTGGGGCTTCCTGAGTCGCCCCCGGGGGCCGGAGGCCAAGGTCAGGCACATGGCTGTCCCCACATTGACGTGACAGACCCCAATAAACCCTGCACTCCAGGACTCAGGTGGGCTCCCCTGGGCTGCCACAGCCGAGGAGGCCGGCCCCTGCTCGTTGCCTCTGTCCTCGCTGATTTTAACTTGCATCCTTCAACATAATAATCCCTGGATATAACAGCTTCAGGGAATTCTGGGAGCCTCCAAGAAAAAAGAAGCTGGGGAGGGGGTCTCTGGGTCCCCGACTCTTCAGTTGGGGTCAGAGGTCGATGGGGAGGATCTTGGGGCCCTGGAATCTGAAGAGCCCCCCTACCAGGGAGGGGTAGGAGACCCGGGTGGTAGTTAAGCTGAGTCCAAGGCCCTCCTGCGTAGGAGGCATCCTAGCCCCGGGGATCCTGAAGAGGCCGGCCCCCTCCTCTCCTCCGCCCCCAGGCCTGGTCCCTGCTCTTGAGGAGTTCCCTAGGGTGGGGTCCTGGTGCTGGAGGTGCCCCGAAGCTGTGTGGCCCCCCGAGCCTCCAGTGAGGATAAGGGGAGCGGGGGAAGACTTGCTCACAGAGAGGGAGCTTCTGCCAGAACAGAGCCTGGGTCTGCTCCCCTGACCCCAGGTGCCCTGGGGCAGGAACGTGAGAGCGAGTCTCCCTCTCCTCCCAAGATACCCAGGACACATGGGCGCTGGTCGCTGGACTCCACAGCCGAGGATGCTGGACCCTGCTTATCCCCTCTGTCCTTGCTGATTTTAACTTGCATCCTTCACCATAATAAACCCTGGGTATAACAGCTTCAGGGAGTTCTGGGAGCCTCCAAGAAAAAGAAGCCGGGGAGGGGGTCTCTGGGTCCCCGACTCTACAGTCGGGGTCAGAGGTCGGTGGGGAGGATCTTGGGGCCCTGGAATCTGAAGAGCCCCCTTACCAGGGAGGGGTAGGAGACCCGGGTGGTAGTTAAGCTGAGTCCAAGGCCCTCCTGCGTAGGAGGCATCCTAGCCCCGGGGATCCTGAAGAGGCCGGCCCCCTCCTCTCCTCCGCCCCCAGGCCTGGTCCCTGCTCTTGAGGAGTTCCCTAGGGTGGGGTCCTGGTGCTGGAGGTGCCCCGAAGCTGTGTGGCCCCCCGAGCCTCCAGTGAGGATAAGGGGAGCGGGGGAAGACTTGCTCACAGAGAGGGAGCTTCTGCCAGAACAGAGCCTGGGTCTGCTGCCCCGACCCCAGGTGCCCTGGGGCAGGAACGTGAGAGCGAGGCTCCCTCCCCTACCAAGACACCCAGGACACATCGGCGCTGGTCGCTGGACTCCCACACAATATTAAAATCTCCCACTCAGGCCTGATGGGTGAGAGACACTATTTAAAGACTATTAATGGGGCCGGGGGTGCCCAGGGGGTGAGACCAATGTGGGGAGAGTTAGAAAATCACCCAAGGATGCGCTCTCCCTGTAGCGACCCCCCAGGTGAGCCCAGGTGGAGGTGGACCCCTCAAGTCAGAGCCCACATTCTGGGTCTTTGGGGGACAAGTAGCCAAGCACTCCCAGTCCTTGCCTTCACCTACTGCGGTTAGGGCCTGCCCCGTCTTTTTCATGGTCAAGTTCTCACCCCTCCCAGAAGCCCTATTGGGGGCTAATGCGATGGGGGTGTCCATGGCAGGACTGGAGGGTCTGTGGTGGGCTGGAGGCCACGTGGCGGGCAGGAGGGCTCGCACCGATCCTGCCGGTTCACACCTCATGGTCCTAGGCCCGCACAGAGTCCACCAGGCTGTGGATGTGGTAGAAGGTGCAGAGGTACGGGGCCCGGCCCAGTCCACGCAGATGTCTGACCACCGAGCGGTCAGTGTGGAGTATTCCCAGGGAGCCCTGGCCGTGCTCACACCCTCCCGGGAAGGACACGTCAGCGTGGTCCCTGGAATGATCGGGAGGTCAGCCAGAAGCGCCCCCCACCCAACCTCACTGTTACCACAAGAAACAAGAGGCAACTCTGTGCAGAAAGACAGAATATCACCAGCCTGATGCTGTCCTGAGGAAGGTCGGCTGGCATCTGGGAACTGGGTACTATAGTGGGTTGAATGGGGGCGCCCCAGAAGTTATGTCCACGTCATGCCCCCCAGAATCTGAGAATGGAACCTTATTTGGAAGTAGGGTCTTTGCAGGTATAATTAGTTATGGATCTGAAGATGAGGTCATCCTGGATCAGGGTGGCCCTAAATCAGTGACAGTGTCCTTCTAAGAGACCAGAGGAGAGACACAGACACACAGGAGGCACCATGTGAAGATGGAGGTAGAGACGGGAGGGATGCAGCCACAAGCCCAGGGACGCCTGGAGCCCCCAGAAGCTGGAAGAGGCAGGCAGGACCCTCCCCTGGAGCCTCCGGAGGGAGCGCGGCCCTGGGACACCTTGATCTCAGACGTCTGGTCTCCAGGACTGAGAGAGGACAGGTGTCTGTTGCCCGGAGCCTCCGTCTGTGGTCGTTTGTCCCAGCTGGCCCGGGAAGCTAATGCAGCTGGTGAGCAGGTCCCTGCCCTGATCTAAGCCCTCCCACCTCCCGTTAGGGGCAGCCCCCTGCGCCTGTGCTGTGTGCACAAACCATGTGGTTCATGCTGAACCCCGGCTCCCCTTCTGGGCACCAGCAATTTGGAGGGTGAGGGCAGAGAACACCAAGTGACCGGCCCCCAGCCGAGTGCCAAGCCTCTAATGAGCTTCCCTGGGGACACGGGGGTGCGGGTAACTGTCGTGGTTCTGCCCTTTGTGGCTGGGGGAAGAGACACCCTAGAGACCCTCGAGGGAAAGAGGGGGCATGGAGGGTCAGGAGGTGACGGGAGCAGGGGCCCTCCCTCCCTGCATCGCTACCGCGTGCTGTGACCCATCTCAGCTGTGAGCACACAAGCCACGAGCATGTGCTGAGTCCTGTGAGCCTCCCAGCCAGTCCCTGAACGTGAGGGCGGCCTGCAGACCCCAGCCCTGTCCTCCACGCCTAGTGGGTGGAAGACCCACTTCTTGCTATTCAAGAGGCGGTTCTGGAGCTGTCCTGGGAGGGCTTCAGGGGTTATGCAGGCTGAGACCCTGTTGCTATCTCCCCACTTCTCCACAAGAACATCCAGAGCAAGCAGTTTGCCCTGTTGCCTGAATCGCCCCCCACCACTTTTCTAAGGAAAGAATCAGGGGTTTCTGTAGCAGCGTCCGCAGGCAGCTCTGCATCTGGGCCCACGTTCACATCTTCTGTGTAAACACCGAGAACCTTCCCTGACACGTGCCCCAGATGACCCCCCCCTCAAGCCGACCACAGGCCCCAGTGCGGGCGTCAGACTGACCGCCCATCTCAGGCTCCGCCTCTTGTTGTCAGAGCTGCTCCAGGCCCTGCTCAAAACCCGTGCACCCACTTTCCACAGGGCTGTCCTCCACCTCCCACCTTCAGCAAGAGTTCACCTAAGTATTTAAGTTAAGGGGTCCAGAGATAAGAAAGGAAGCTACAAACAAACAAACAGATGGAACCAGCTGGGACCAAGATGGCAACGAATGTGACCTCCA
>NC_041225.1:25450356-25452735 GCF_002837175.3 Physeter macrocephalus
AGTTACCCTGTGTGTGAGTCTGCTCGGGACCGCCGTGACAAATACCACAGACTGGGCAGCTTGGATAACCGGCCTATCTCCCAGTCCTGGATGCTGTCGGAGATCAAGGTGTCTGCACGCTATCTTCTCCTGAGGCCTCTCTTCTTGGTGCTTAGACGGCCATCTTCTCCCCAGGTCCTCACATGGTCTCCCCCTGTGCCTATCTGTGTCCTAGTCTCTTCTTGTAGGACATCAATGCTATTGGATTAGGATCCAGCCTAGTGACCTCATTTTTACCTTGATCACCTCTTGAAAAACCCATCTCCAAATACAGCCACATCCTGGGGTCCTGGGTTTAGCGATTCAGTACGTGAATTTGGGGAGACATGACTGAGCCTATACCATCCTCCTTAGGAACCAAGTGTGCCTCGGTCCTTCCTTCCCTCAGTTCGTACGAGGTGATTGAGGCCTCTCTTCTTGGTGCTTAGACGGCCATCTTCTCCCCAGGTCCTCACATGGTCTCCCCCTGTGCCTATCTGTGTCCTAGTCTCTTCTTGTAGGACATCAATGCTATTGGATTAGGATCCAGCCTAGTGACCTCATTTTTACCTTGATCACCTCTTGAAAAACCCATCTCCAAAAACAGCCACATCCTGGGGTCCTGGGTTTAGCGATTCAGTACGTGAATTTGGGGAGACATGACTGAGCCTATACCATCCTCCTTAGGAACCAAGTGTGCCTCGGTCCGTCCTTCCCTCAGTTCGTATGAGGTGATGTCATGGCTCAGGGAGAGGCCACTCGTGCAGAGTTTGTGTCCCAGCTGGGGAACCCTTCTCTGCTCTCTCTGATCGGGCAGTGGCAGTGCCAGCCCCCTCCTGAGGTGAGCAGTTCTGGGGTTTCCTGCCGTGTCTCGTGGCCTGCTGAGGTGCTCAGTGTCTGGGAACCCGGGAGCCAGCAGCCTAGTGGGGGTGCCGGGGACTCTCAGGGCCTTGGCAGATGTCTGTCCCGGCAGATACCCTAGCGAAAGTGGGGGAACTTTGGGGGATTACAGGTGGGAGAGAGTCACAGTCTCGTTGATGCTTCAGGAAGACCACGTTGGGGTGGGATGTGAGACGCACCGTGGGGCAGGGAGCTTTGTCAGGCCTGATGGAGGAACCAGGCACAAGATCGGGCTTGGGCCAGGGCTGTGGGCGTCGGGGGGGATTAGTGTGGGAAGTGGCCACAGGCTGTTGTCGAAATATCGGCTTCCCTGTGCACCGAGGCTGAACAAATACAGAGACGGGTTTTGGAGGAAGAGAGAATTGGCTTTATTTCTCTGCCAGGCAGCAGGGAAGACACAGCCGGCTAGATCTCAAAAACTGGGCACCGGCACCTCTCCTTGAGAATCAGGGAATATTTTATATGTGGGGCTCCCGCAGTCCGGGGTAGAAGATAAGGATAAAATTAGTGAAGGTCTTGCATTCCTCCTTTACTTTGCATTATTTCAAAACAGTCACAGGTGGCATCAGGGTGACCGGTAATTGGGGTCCAGCAGACTGGCAATCGCGTCCGTTTGCCTCTGGTGTATCGGCCGGTGACCTTGTTTCTGAAATGAAAACCTAGGGGGTGATTTGTTATGAGGGGCGTATAGAATCTAAGTGCGTTACATAATAAGGTTAGGGAGTGAGAGGCAGGGGCTGTAACTCACACATTTAGGGGCGATGGGTGCCGAATGTAAATCCCATGCTGTCAAGGAGTGAGGTTAACTTTGTAAAGTACAAATCTAGTTACTACAAATGAGTGACAAAGTGAAACAAGGAATGATGAGCTCTTTCGGGCCAGGTTACGTTTCTTCTCTAGCCTGTTCGCTGTTCCCTTTTTTCCTTGTTCTCAGGGCAGGGAAACTTCATTTTTATTGTTGCTGCCACAAGACTGTGGAGGAGGAGCTGACAGTCCCTGGGGCACAAGGCGAGTGGGAGCCTGGGGGGCCCCAATGTTACCGAACCGAACGTGGGTCCGCTCGCCCGAGTGCAGCAGAGCCAGTCTACTGACACCGGGTGTGGTGGAGGAAGGTGCAGCCTTAATAGTCAAAGTGCCAATACAAGGAGGCCAGGTGGCCTGTGCTCTAAAACCCCGAACTCCCTGAGGGATTTCAGCAAAGCAATTTTAAAGGTCAAGTGAAGGAGGGGGGTCGCAGGGTATGAGATCAGCTGGCGCACAATTCTCTGGTTGATGGTGAGGTAACAGGCGGTTAAAGTTATAAATTCGTAGGCACCAGAAGCTCCGGGGCTACCTGTTCATGATCATCAAGTAGTTAATTTCTTCCACTTGGTAGTGCAGGAAGCCTGCATCAGACACTGTTATCCAGGCACTTCAGAGAGGAGCTACAGCAGAGGGTGTGGGGGAGGGGTCTGTCCTGGG
>NC_041225.1:25454078-25454717 GCF_002837175.3 Physeter macrocephalus
GACGATTCCCCACCTCTGACCAACCTCCGAATTGTTTACAACTGGAGCAAGTGTCCTGATAGGGTTTTCCTCTGTGTAACTAGTGGGTTCTTAATTAGCAATGTGAACGGTGATATCAGAGGTCCTGAATCTCAGGATGGAAATACTTATCCCCAACGTGTACAGGCGTAAAAACCTGGGGAGGCCGTGTGCAGCCGGCACCCTTAGGGATGGGCTTCCGCCTGACCCCTCAACATTCTGGTGTCCAGCCACTGCTTTAGAATTTCTGGGGCCCAATGCTAACTCTAAGGGTTGTGTAACCCAGCCTCTGTTGGCCTTTAATGAGACCCGCACTTCCAGGGTCCTACAGAGCAGGGTCCGTGTGACTGTTCTGTGGCTTCTGTAACAAACGACCACAAGCTGGGTGGTTTAAAACAGCAGGGATTCATTCTCCCCGAGTCCTGGAGACCAGACATCTGAGATCAAGGTGTTGCAGGATGGAAGTCCCTTCAGAGGCTCCAGGATAGGGCTCTTCCTCCCTTTTCCAGCTTTGGGGGGCTCCAGGCATCCCAGGCTTGCGGCTGCAGCCCTCCCGTCTCTGCCTCTGCCTTCACGTGGCTTCTCCTCTCTGTGTTTGTCCTCTTTTGTCTCATAAGGACT
>NC_041225.1:25456434-25457329 GCF_002837175.3 Physeter macrocephalus
AAGCCAGACCCTCAGGCTCGTTTATCTGCTTAGGGGTGAGAATGTCGTAAACGCTGCAATTGACTGATTATGGAGGGCTGAGTGTTTCCAGCAGGTGTGGGTGGAAAGATGGGGCGTGAAGTTCCTATGTCTGCAGGGTCTTCCCAGCGTGAAGACCTGTGCGTTTCCCCCGGCCAGTCAGTATCCTCCCAGGGAGCCCAGGTCCAGGATCACGAGGGTAGAGGCTCTCGCCTTGTACCTGTAACTTCGCATTCCCACAACAAGGAGCCTGGCTCCCACGATCTGCCATTTATATGCGCGTTGCTCCGTTCCAGGTTACATGTGCAGAGGTTTCAGAATTGTTAGCTACTACACCCTGGAAAGAACTTCGTAAAATAAAGCCCACTGTTTATATACGGGCCATTTTGCCTTTAGCCTACAGATTCCATTCATTTCCAAAGGTAACTTAAGTCAGCAGCTTTTATCCCATCCCCTACAGTGAGTTGTTTCCATAAATTTCTAATACAGTTAGATTCTCTCACGTTATGTATTCCATCCTGCAACACTCCTACACCCTAAATAACTAAATTTGAGTTGATTATGATTGGCCCCTTGGGCTACGCACATCTATGGGCTTAGACAAATGCATAGTAACAGGTATCCATCCTAGAGTATCACATTCACTACTTCAAACCTCCCCCCCACCCCCATGATGTGCTTATCGTCTAAGTAGCTTTGACTTTCCCGGAATGTCATCAATGGGGTCATACTGTGTGCAGCCTGCTCAGACTGGATTCTTTCACTTAGCCGTATATACTGAAGATTTATCCCTGTCTTTCCATAGGTTGGTGGTGCATTCCTTTCTGCTGAGTAGTATTCCACTGCATGTGTATGGGAGGAAAAACAATTTTCCCTC
>NC_041225.1:25458197-25459101 GCF_002837175.3 Physeter macrocephalus
GGCTCAGTAGTTGTGGCGCACAGGCTTAGTGCCTCTGCGGCATGTGGGATCTTCATCCTAAAGAATCTCTTTAGGTAAACTTGACATTAGCTAAAGACAAGGTTAGGTTAAGTTCTAGGGCTAGTGTCAGGTAATGACCTAGGGTTGGTGTCAAGGCCTTAGTTACTTAGAGAATCAGGGCCTAATTTAGGACCTGTGTCAGGGCTTCAGGTAGGGACAGCGTCAGAGCCTGACTTACGGAGAACTTCAGGGACTGAGTGAGGCCTAGCATATGCCCCCTACCTGGAGACTCTGTCAGAGCATGACTTAGCAGCATCAGGGCCTTTGTTGGGTCAGCATTCGGGTGATAGTTAGACATGAGCAGGGCTTCAGTTAGTGACAGAATCAAGGCCTCAGTTAGGGAAAGCTTCAGGGCCTGTGTTAGGCACAGCCTCAGATCTTCACTTAAGGACAGTGACAGGGCTTTCTTTGGGACAGTGTCAGGACCTTGGATAGACATGTGTCAGGGCATTAGCTCAGGATAGTGTCCGGATTATAGTTATTGATTGAAGCAGGGCCCATGTTAGGGACAGATTCTGGGCATTAGTGAGAGATAGTGTCAAGGCTTTAGTTAGGATTAGTCAGGGCCTTAGTTACGGTGAGTGTGGCTGGTCGTAGGGGTGCTTTCGTGAATAGTTTAACCGCGTCGGCAAAGGGTTGGAGTAGTCCATGAGGGCCGATAATGTTTGTTCCTTTTCGGAGTTGTATATATCTTAGGATTTTAAGGTCTACTAACGTTCGGAATGCTACGGCCAGAAGAATAGGGAGGGTAAGCGTTAGGATGTTAATTATAAACATTTTGTTGGGGAGGGGATTTGAACCTCTGGGTGTAAAAGCTCAAGTTTTATGCAATTACTGAAGTCTG
>NC_041225.1:25460254-25461071 GCF_002837175.3 Physeter macrocephalus
ATTTTGCCACATAGATGAGTTCGTTCTGGGTACTGCTCGTAAGTAGCTCGTCTGGTTTCGGGTAGCTTAGCTTAAGGTCTCTTTGCTAAGTTATTACTAGTTAAGTCATTATGCAAAAGGTACAAGGGGTAAGCTTTGCTTTTTTTTTTTCTTACTTTTAGTATATCTTTCATCTTTCCCTTACGGTACTTTCTCTATATCGCCACTGGTATTTAGATTTCTATTTCCTATACTTTGAATGTGTGATGAATGTTTTATTTAATTAATTTGTGATAGTAGTGGTTGAGAGGTGTGGGCTAGGCTTAGTTCAAGATATACACGAGTTGTGGAATCTTCTAGATGTAAACTAGGTGCTTTATTTAAGCTATATCTTGTTTTATCCAAGCACACTTTCCAGTATGCTTACCTTGTTACGACTTGTCTCCTCTCGTGTGGTTGCTCAGCATGGGTTAATGAATTGAGGCTTCGCTGTGGTACTTGAGGAGGGTGACGGGCGGGGTGTGCGTGCTTCATGGCCTTATTCAATTAAGCACTCTGCTCTTAATTTACTACTAAATCCTCCTTTAGTTTTCAGGTTTCATAAAAACTTTTGTAGAGTATAGGAGTGTTCTTGATGTAGAAAATATAGCCCATTTCTTCCCACTCCATGGGTTACACCTTGACCTAACGTTTTTACGTAGGGTAGTTATGCTTACTTTCGTTCCTTTTTAGGGTTTGCTGAAGATGGCGGTATATAGACTGAAGTAGCAAGGGTTGGTGAGGTTGATCGGGGTTTATCGGTTACAGAACAGGCTCCTCTAGGGGGGTATGAAGCACC
>NC_041225.1:25461571-25463830 GCF_002837175.3 Physeter macrocephalus
CAATATCTTGAGGTAAGTCAACGAAAAGGATTTGAAAGCAAGGCAGAATTGCAGGAAAGGGATTTCAACGGGTAGATTGGCCTCGCCCTTAAAGCACATGAAGAGCGGCTGAACTTTGCCAAAGATGCAATTGGCCAAATAGGGCATATGCGTTTTTCCTGAATATATTCAGGAAAAACGCATACGCCCTTTTTTGCTAAACAAAAAAGCGGGCAGGGCTTCCCTGGTGGCACAGTTGTTGAGAATCTGCCTGCTAATGCAGGGGACGCGGGTGCGAGCCCTGGTCTGGGAGGATCCCACATGCCGGGGAGCAACTAGGCCCGGAGCCACAACTACTAAGCCTGCGCGTCTGGAGCTTGTGCTCCGCAACAAGAGAGGCCGCAATAGTGAGAGGCCCGCACACCGCGATGAAGAGTGGCCCCCGCTCGCCGCAACTAGAGAAAGCCCTCGCACAGAAACGAAGACCCGACACAGCCAAAAATAAATAAATTAATAAATTAATTAAAAAATATATATTAAAAAAATTTTTAAGTGGATAATGCAAATCAACACTACAGAGGTATCACATCGCAGCCGTGAGAAGGGCCATCCTCACAAAGGGTAAAAACCACAAATGCAGGACAGGGCGTGGAGAAAAGGGAGCCCTGTTACGCTGAGTGGGGGAATGTAAATTGCCAATGGCCACTCTGGAGAAGTGTATTGTGTTTCCTTAAACATCTAAAAAACAGAGCCACAGAGCATAGGGCACTTCCACTCATGGGCGTATATCTTGGAAAAACCAGAAAATCGACAGGTCACAGGCACCCCAACGTGTACTGCTGCTCTGTTTACAAGAGCCTCGGCCTGGGTACAACTTGATAAAGAAGATTTAGTACTTATGTACAATGGAATATTGCTCAGCCCTGAAATCAATGAAATAAGGCCAGTTGGAGCAACTCGGGGGGACTTACCTACGGTCATTGAGAGTGAAATAAGTCAGACAAAATGAATATTATCATAAGATGTCACTTATAGGGGGAATCTAAAAATCGCCACACATGAACTGAATTACAAAACAGAACACAGTCACACATTTACAAAACACACTTATTGTTGCTAACGGCAAAGGTGCAGTGGGGTGATGCATAAACCAGGAGGTTGAAATTGGCACAGATACCGTTCCATGAACCCATACTGGAATCGACAAGACCTACTCATTTCTCAAAGCACTGGACTCAGCACACTCTGTTCGCAGGAAAAGAATATATCTGAAAAAGATATCTGAAACTGAAAAAGAATTTATTGATGTCTCTCTGTAAGTGCATCAAGTGGATGTATAGAAGCAAGAAACAGCAATGAAAATCAGCTACAACCCATTATAAACACAGGAAAAGAATATATCTGACTAGGAGAAACTGAAAAAGAATTTATTGATGTCTCTCTGTAAGTGCATCAAGTGGATGTATAGAAGCAAGAAACAGCAATGAAAATCAGCTACAACCCATTATAAAAATAAATTTAAAAAAAAGGGGGGGGACTCTGGGAAGATGGCGGAAGAGTCTGAAACTGAAAAAGAATTTATTGATGTCTCTCTGTAAGTGCATCAAGTGGATGTATAGAAGCAAGAAACAGCAATGAAAATCAGCTACAACCCATTATAAAAATAAATTTAAAAAAAAAGGGGGGGGACTCTGGGAAGATGGCGGAAGAGTCAGATGCGGAGATCACCTTCCTCCCCACAGATACATCAGAAATACATCTACACGTGGAACTGCTCCTATACAACATCCACTGAACGCTGGCAGAAGACCTCAGACCTTCCATAAGGCAAGAAACTCCCCACGTACCTGGGGAGGGCAAAAGAATAAAGAATAAACAGAGACAAAAGAATAGGGACGGGCCCTGCACCAGTGGGAGGGAGCCGTGAAGGAGGAAAGGTTTCCACACACTGGGAGCCCCTGCGCTGGCGGAGACGGAGGGTGGCGGAGGGGGAAGCTTCGGAGCCGCGGAGGAGAGCGCAGCCACAGGGTGCGGAGGGCAAAGCAGAGAGATTCCCGCACAGTGGATCGGCGCCGACCAGCACTCACCAGCCCGAGAGGCTCGTCTGCTCACCCGCCGGGGCGGGCAGGGCTGGGAGCTGAGGCTCGGCCTTCGGTCGGAAGCTGGGAGAGGACTGGGGTTGGCGGCGTGAACACAGCCTGAAGGGGTTAGTGCGCCACGGCTGGCCGGGAGGGAGACCGGGAGAAGTCTGGAGCTGCCGAAGAGGCAAGAGACCTTTTC
>NC_041225.1:25465678-25467002 GCF_002837175.3 Physeter macrocephalus
CTCGGGCTTCAGTCGGATCCCAGGGAAAGGTCTGGAGTTGGCAGAGTGAAAACAGCCTGAAGGGGCTAGTGCGCCACGGCTGGCCGGGAGGGAGACCGGGAGAAGTCTGGAGCTGCCGAAGAGGCAAGAGACCTTTTCTTCCCTCTTTGCTTCCTGGGGCGCGAGGAGAGGGGATTAAGCGCGCCGCGTAAAGGAGCTCCAGAAACGGGCGCGGAGCTGCCGAAGAGACAGGAGACTTTTTCTTGCCTCTTTGCTTCCTGGGGCGCAAGGAGAGGGGATTAAGCGCACCGCGTAAAGGAGCTCCAGAAACGGGCACGAGCCGCGGCTATCAGCGCAGACACCAGAGACGGGCATGAGACGCTAAGGCCGCTGCCACCGCCACCGAGAAACCTGTGTGCGAGCACAGGTCACTGTCCACACCTCCCCTCCCGGAAGCGTGTGCAGCCTAAAGGGAAATCTCTCCCAGCAGCCTGAGGAGCAGCGGATTAAATCTCCACAGTCAACTTGATGTACCTGGATCTGCGGAATACCTGAATAGACAATGAATCATCCCAAATTGAGGAGGTGGACTTTGGGAGCAAGATATATTATTTATTCCCCTTTTTCTCTTTTTGTGAGTGTGTATGTGTTTACTTTTTAAAATTTTTCTTCTTAATAATTATTTTTTATTTTAATAAATTTATTTTATTTTATCCTACTTTATTTTATCCTCTTCCTTTCTTTCTTTCTTCCTTCCTTCCTTCCTTCCTTCCTTCCTTTCCTTTCTATTTTTTCTCCCTTTTATTCTGAGCCATGTGGATTAAAGGCTCTTGGTGCTCCAGCCAGGCGTCACGGCTGTGTCTCTGAGGTAGGAGAACCAACTTCAGGACACTTGTCCACAAGAGATCTCCCAGCTCCACATAATATCAAATGGCGAAAATCTCCCAGAGATATCCATCTCAACACCAAGACCCAGCTTCACTCAACGACCAGCAAGCTACAGTGCTGGACACCCTATGCCAAACAACTAGCAAGACAGGGACGCAGACCCATCCATTAGCAGAGAGGCTGCCTAAAATCATAATAAGGCTACAGACACCCCAAAACACACCACCAGACGTGGACCTGCCCACCAGAAAGACAATCCAGCCTCATACACCAGAACACAGGCACTAGTCCCCTCCACCAAGAAACCTACTCAACCCACTGAACCAACCTTAGCCACTGGGGACAGACACCAAAAACAACAGGAACTATGAACCTGCAGCCTGTGAAAAGGAGACCCCAAACACAGATAAGCAAAATGAAAAGACAGAAAAACACACAGCAGATGAAGGAGCAAGGT
>NC_041225.1:25467817-25468273 GCF_002837175.3 Physeter macrocephalus
GAAGAACGGATAAGTGACCTGGAAGATAAAATAGAGGAAATAACTACTGCAGAGCAGAATAAAGAAAAAAGAATGAAAAGAACTGAGGACAGTCTCAGAGACCTCTGGGACAACATTAAATGCACCAACATTCGAATTATAGGGGTTCCAGAAGAAGAAGAGAAAACGAAAGGGACTGAGAAAATATTTGAAGAGATTATAGTTGAAAACTTCCCTAATAGGGGAAAGGAAATAGTTAATCAAGTCCAGGAAGCGCAGAGAGTCCCATACAGGATAAATCCAAGGAGAAACAAGCCAAGACACATACTAATCAATCAAAAATTAAATACAAAGAAAACATATTAAAAGCAGCAAGGGAAAAATAATACACAAGGGAATCCCCATAAGGTTAACAGCTGATCTTTCAGCAGAAACTTTGCAAGCCAGAAGGGAGTGGCAGGACATATTTAAAGTGAT
>NC_041225.1:25469118-25469527 GCF_002837175.3 Physeter macrocephalus
CAGGAAACATCTCGAATAAACAACCTAACCTTTCACCTAAAGCAATTAGAGCAAGAAAAAAAACCCATAAATTTAGCAGAAGGAAAGAAATCATAAAGATCACATCAGAAATAAATGAAAAGGAAATGAAGGAAACGATAGCAAAGATCAATAAAGCTAAAAGCTGGTTCTTTGAGAAGATAAACAAAATTGATAAACCATTAGCCAGACTCATCAAGAAAAAAAGGGACGAGACTCAAATCAATAGAAATAGAACTGAAAAAGAAGTAACAACGGACACTGCAGAAATACAAAAGATTATGAGAGATTACTACAAGCAACTCTATGCCAATAAAATGGACAACCTGGAAGAAATGGAAAAATTCTTAGAAATGCACAACCTGCCAAGACTGAACCAGGAAGAAATAGA
>NC_041225.1:25471094-25471646 GCF_002837175.3 Physeter macrocephalus
TTTGCACAGCAAAGGATACCATAAACAAGACCAAAAGACAACCCTCAGAATGGGAGAAAATAGTTGCAAATGAAGCAACTGACAAAGGATTAATCTCCAAAATTTATAAGCAACTCATGCACCTCAATAACAAAAAAACAAACAACCGAATCCAAAAATGGGCAGAAGACATAAATAGACATTTCTCCAAAGAAGATAAACAGATTGCCAACAAACACGTGAAAGAATACTCAACATCATTGATCATTAAAGAAATGAAAATCAAAACTACAATGAGATATCATCCCATACCGGTCAGAATGGTCATCATAAAAAAATCTAGAAACAATAAATGCTGGAGAGGGTGTGGAGAAAAGGGAACCCTCTTGCACTGTTGGTGGGAATGTAAATTGATACAGCCACTATAGGGAACAGTATGGAGGGTCCTTAAAAAACTACAAATAGAACTACCATACGACACCACAATCCCACTACTGGGCATATACCCTTAGAAAACCATAATTCAAAAAGAGTCATGTACCAAAATGTTCATTGCAGCTCTATTTACAATAG
>NC_041225.1:25471777-25476957 GCF_002837175.3 Physeter macrocephalus
AAAGTGAGAGAGTGGCATGGACATATATACACTACCAAATGTAAAATAGATAGCTAGTGGGAAGCAGCCGCATAGCACAGGGAGATCAGCTCGATGGTTTGTGACCACCTAGAGTGGTGGAATAGGGAGGGTGGGAGGGAGGGAGACGCAAGAAGAAAGAGATATGGGAACATATGTATATGTATAGCTGATTCACTTTGTTGTAAAGCAGAAACTAACACACCATTGTAAAACAATTATACTCCCATAAATATGTTAAAAAAAAACTTACCCCAATTCACTCAAAATTTTTCATAGACAAATTTTAAATGCAAAACTATTCAAAATTATAGAACAAAACAGAAGAAAATCTACATGTCCTTAGGTTTGGTCATGTAGATCATGAGCTTTGAGTTTTAACACACAGCACAAAGAGCCTGTCCACAAAATAAAGAGCAAGGAATACTGTGGACTTTATAAAATTAAAGATTTCTACTCTGTGAAAGACCTAATTCAGAAAATCAAAATACAAGCCACAAACTGGGAGAAAAAATATTTGCAAACACATACCTAATAAAGGCTCTGTCTCAAATATACAAAAAACTCTAACACAACCCCATTAAAGATAGGAAGAGATATGAACAGTCACCTGACCAAAGAAAATATACAGAGAGTATTAAAAAATTTGCTCAACATCATACACCACTGGGGAATTACAAATTAATACTACAATGAGATATTGCTGCACACCTATGAGAACTCTTGAGTTCTATCCCTCTTGAAATCTTGTGGCTGAACTAATAATAAAATTGACACAAGACAGATCAAAAGAAGAAAAAGAAACAAATTTAATTCCTGCACACATATGTCTCATAGAAATGAGACGTAAGAAGTAGTCAACGCAGGCAGGAAAGAAAAAAAAAAAACTCACAGATGGAATGATGTCAAAGGAAGCAGGGGCCAAACGAAAGGGATATCAATAGCCAAAACAAGAATAAACTAAGCAACCAAATACTGCAGTGCTGGGTTATACCCAAAAGTTTAAACTAACTATCCACGTGTCCACACTGGTAAAAATAAATGATTGCACAGGTATTTTATTAATAGGATTGAATAGAAATCTCCTATGCAGGAGAATTCCTGAGAACTGATGAGGTTAAATAGAAATCTCCTATACCAGAGAATTCCACATAATTGATATAGACACTCAGCCATCCTTCAAGGAGGTGGAGCTAAAACACCTCTCCTGAAGTGTGGGTTCCACATAGTGCCTTCCTCCTGTCAAGGTAATTGAAACAAAAAAAGTCTGAGTAACTGTCAAAGACAACAAGAGCTTAAATAGTCATGATGACTACATATCATGCAGTACCATGGGTGGAACCCTGGAACAGAAAAAGAGAATGAAGGGAACTGGAAAAAATACGGACTTTACTTACTAGTAAGGTATTTATATTTGTTTGTTAGTTGTAAGAATTATGTAGAAAACTAGAAAGAGAGGAGAAAATAAAAATCAAATAAGAGAAACCTATTGCATCAAACTGAAAACCAAGAGAAAATGGGTGATTTCTTACTAAAAACACACATTAACAAGATGGACCCTAAAATAAAGAAAATATAGACAAACCAGTTAGCCATCCAGGGACCTCTCTCCCCTTCTGGTTCTCCTCTCATTATTCTGGGGTTTTTCATTCCTGGGAGAGGGAAGGAACAGGGACAGTGATGTTTGGCAGCTCCCCTAAGATCTGAGCCCAGCCAGTGTCGTCACCTCCCCAGTCAGGCCCCGCCCAGTGAGGACACCATGTGAGGGAGACTCAGAGAGCTTTGATGCTGATGAGTCAGCAAGAACTTTTCTGATTCCAAGGAACTGGACACACTTACTGAAGAAAAATAATATAATATATTGTAAATGGTAGAAATAAATTCATACTTTTCAGCGGCAAGTTTAAGAGTGGGTTTGGACCCGGCAGGTCAAGGGGCTCACACTCTCACAGTGTGACCTGCTCCCTCTCCAACCCTATGTCCTGCTATGTGACTTTGGGTGGCCCCATTCACAGGCACAGTCTCACTGCATCCAGGGCCTCCACCAACTCCAGGATGACACCAACTCACCGTCTATTCTACTAGAAAAGGTTTTTCCTTCCTTTGTGTTCCACAGAAATTCATGGCTTTAAATGCCATTGGCCTGGCTTGGGTCATATTATCATCTTTGAATCCATCAGAGCACCCAGCGGATGGAACATGAGATTGGCTAGATGTGGATGATATGCCCATCTTCACTGTGGATGGAAGATGGCGTCAGGCCTCTGGAACTGTTTGGATTGGAAGCAGGTAAGTAGTTCCCAAAGGAAACCTGGGGTGCTGGACTTTGACATGAGAACAGAGGCTGGCTCGGGGAAGGCAGCAGATTCCACGTCTCTGACAGCCCACTGCCCAGCTGTGGGGTCTGATGGCGTTGACTTAGGGTCAGGGCTGCAGCCACCCATCCAGTGCTCTTGCTGTCCTCCCACTACAGCAAGAAGCTCTTCCTCTTGCAAAAGGCACAGCCCTCATTGATGTCCCTGGTGGTGGGAGCCCAGGAGTCACACCTGCCCCAAGAACAATTTTGCTCATTTATCCAGTCTCCTCTCTCCCTTACAAAGAGCAGAGACTAAATGCTATGGTGGTAAAGAAATTATTCCTCAATGAAGCAGTGGGAGGCTCAAGGATTATTCCATACCATGGAATGCAGAGTTGACCGGCTTTCAGGAGGCCACATGAATGCATGTGGCTCTCTGGGACCTTCGGGCCTTAGTGTAAAACTGCCAGGTTGGAGGTACAGTTGCTCCCATACATTTGATTCTCAGTGAGTATGAATGTCAAAGGTTATTATTATAACCAGAAGCCCACAGGATAGCACGCCACAATCTGCTATGTGGTTGTTGGGACCAGGGCCATATTCAATGCTTTCTGGGTTATGACCTCTCTTGGCAGGCTAAGAAGCTGTGAGGGAGTGGACACTTGTCTCAACCACGTGAGTGTTGGAAACTGAAAAATTCCAGGGACTGTCTAGGCTGCCCAGGTAGCTGTTCATTTGCCCAGCAGCAAGGTCAGCTCTGTCATTGGCCACAGGAACTTGACAGGGCCCAGACTGGCCTGAGCTGGAGGAGCACAGATGGCTGCCTGGATGTTTGGAAGTCCAGGGCTGTCCTGTCTGAGACCTGACCATCTACTGCTGCCCACTTGGATGGGCGAAAGGACCCATCCAGCCCCGGGAGGGCCTCACCAGCCCTCAAGAGGGCAGCACCTGAGGGCTGGCAGTTTGCTGCGCCGCGTCTATATACACCCACACCTGTCTACCGAGAGCTGCGCATGTCAAGGCTACGCAGGAACCAGGCAGAGTGGGGTCAGCACCACCTTCCCCAACTGTGAGGGCAGAAGAAACTCCAACCTTATGTGACCTCTGGGGCCCTAACACCCTTGACTGAGGTTGAGTTGGATTTAAAACCATCTGTGGCCTGAGCTGACATTTCATTCTTCTGTATGAGCCAGGCCTGGGGGGCAGGCAAGCAATGGTCCACATAAACCAATTTCCACCAGAGGGCTCTCTTGTATGAGGTGTCATCTATTCATTGCTGCATACCTGTGGTCCTTCCAAGCACACTTAGAGGAATATAGGGAATTGTAAATACTGCTGCAATGAACACTGGGGTGCATGTATCTTTTTGAATTACAGTTTTCTCCAGATATATGCCCTGGATCATATGATAACTCCATTTTTAGTTTTTTAAGGAACCTCCGTACTGTTCTCCACAGTGGCTGCACCAATTTACATTCCTACCAACAGTGCAAGAGGGTTCCCTTTTCTCCACACCCTTTGCAGCAGTGGTGTCCAACCTTTTGTGGCACCAGGGACCGCTTTCGTGGAAGACAATTTTTCCATGGACGAGGGGTGGGGTGGTCAGGCGGTGATGCGCTTGACGGGGAGCGGTGGGGAGCGGCAGATGAAGCTTCGCTCGCCCGCCCGCTGCTCATCTCCTGCTGTGCGGCCTCGGGGCTGGGGGCCCCTGCTCTACAGCTTTTATTATTTGCAGACATTTTGATCATGGCCATCCTAACCGATATGAAGTGATAACTCACTGTAGTTTTGAGTTGCATTTCTCTAATAATTAGCAGTGTTGAGCATTTTTTCATGTGCCTATTGGCCATCTGTATATCTTCTTTGGAGTAATATCTATTCAGATATTTTGCCCATTTTTGGATTGGGTTGTTTGTGTTTTTGATATTAAGCTGTATGAGCTGTTAGTATATTTTGGAAATTAATCCCTTGTCCGTCACAACACTTGCAAATATTTTCACTCATTCTATAGGTTGTCTTTTAATTTTACTTATGGTTTTCTTTGCTGTGCAAAAGCTTTTAAGTTTAATTAGGTGTCATTTGTTTATTTTTGTTTTTATTTCCATTACCCTAGGAGACAGATCCAAAAAGATTTTGCTGAGGTTTATGTCAAAGACTGTTCTGCCTATATTTTCCTCTAGGAGTTTTATAGTACCCAGTCTTACATTCAGGTCTTTAATCCTTTTCAAGAACATACATGCACTCTAAAGTTCATTGCAACACTATTTACAATAGCCAAGACATGGAAGCAACCTAAATGTCCATCGATAGATGAATTGATAAAGATGTGGCATACACACACACACACACACACACACACACACATATACTAGAATGTTATTAGCCATAAAAAAGGATGAAATAATGTCATTTGCAGCAATATGAATGGGCCTAGAGATAATCATACTAAGTGAAGTAAGCCAGATAAAGACATATATCATATGATATCACTTATATGTGGAACCTAAAAATATGATACAAATGAACTTATTTACAACAACAGAAATAGACCCACAGACATAGAAAACAAACTTATGGTTACCAAAGGGGAATGGGGGGCAGGGATAAATTGAGAGTTTGGGATTAACATATACACACTACTATATATAAAATAGATAACTAGCAAGGACCTACTCTATAGTACAGGGAACTATACTCAATATTTTGCAATAACCTATAAGGGAAAAAGAATCTGAAAAAGAATGTATATATATATGTATATGTATATATATGCATACACACACACACACACACACACACACACATAGAACTGAATCACTTTGCTGTACACCTGAAACTAACACAACATTGTAAATCAACTGTATTT
>NC_041225.1:25477121-25525576 GCF_002837175.3 Physeter macrocephalus
ATTTATTTACACACACACACACACACACACACACACACACACACACACACACACATAGAACTGAATCACTTTGCTGTACACCTGAAACTAACACAACATTGTAAATCAACTGTATTTCAATAAAAATATTATTAAAAAAATAAAAAACAACAGCAAAAAAGAATAGGGAAGTCTTTACTAAGGGTCAAATGCTAGTTTTGCAGAGTAACCCAGACACTTGAATTAGATCTTAGTACACTAATATGAACCCTACAGAATACTAGGCAAATTAATCATATATACATTTGAGAAAGAACCAATCATACAACATAAAGGCCTTGAGTTTCCACAGGAATACCCACGAGACACTCCATAGCAGTGATGTACAATAAAAAAGCAAATTCACATTTCCCATAGAATCATTAGTGGTCACTGTGACCATCACAGAGGCACAATGATTGAATGTGTTAGAGATCTCCTGCTCACTTTCCAGAGTCACTCTCAGCCACATTTACCTGCTTAGTATCCCGGAGAGCTGACCTGTATGGACAGTCCACAGGCTCTCCCGCCTTCTGGCTTCCCATCAGCTCAGTCAGTGGGTGTTTACTGTTTTGCACGCCAACGAGGGCCACGGTGATCCTTGACCCAAGGTCGCAGCTCCTGTCAGATCACATACTTCACAAAGTTTTCTCTCTGAGTTTGAGTCCTATTAGGAGCCAGTTCAGGCCTGAGGAGATGATGCTTCTGTCCCCCTCATTACTCACCTGCGGTGAGCATTATTCCTTTGGATTCCTTACACTCTGCTCTTACACCTTTGCCAGCAGTGCCTTTATCAATAATTTTCTGTCAGAACTCTGAATCATACAGTTAGCACCATTCTTCTGATTTTACAGATGAGAAAGCTGAGACAGGATGCATTTAAAAACTTCTCAGAGATCACTCAGCTGGCATATACCCAGGCCCAAATGCATGTTTGTCTTACTTTAAACCAGTGCTTGTGACTACTCTCATGCCTCCCCAAAGATGCATTCCATGTAGGAGAATGCCATGAGCCATATGGGTTCAGATAAGAAATCCTAAAACTTTGCAGGAAGGATTGATACCTGGAGGCCAACTGCATGGAGTGGTGGGAATACGCATTGTGTTTGTGACAGTCATTAGAGCCATTCACCAAATATTTCCAGGTCTTCTTCCAGGGACTCATCTGATTGTGCTTTTCCATCTCCTTACACTCAGGCATGGCCATGCAACTTTCTTTGGCCAGTGGAGGTGAAGGGTAAATGACATGTGAGTATTCCAGGAGAAATCTCCAAAAACCAGTGTGTGAATCATTTCTCTTCTTTTCCATTTCATAGTAATTGGGAGGATTATTGACAATACCTCCCTCACCCTGGGGTTCTGAGTTTGGATGACATAAAATAGAGGTCCCTCCCACCTGACCTTTGAGGAGCATGTATATTATGGAGAAGCTTCTTTGACCAATGAGATTTGGGGGTGGCTTGTTACCACAATATAACTGAGCCTACCTGACTGCTGCAGGCTGAAGGATGGGTAGAAGCTGTATCTGCAGGAGAGATGCAAAGAGCAGAGTAAAATGCAAGTCTTATCTCAAAAATGATAATGAGCATTGTGTGCTATTGAGGTGGATGAAGAACACATAAGGAATACCACATGCAATAATGAGGAACTAGACTTCAAGAGAAAGTTTCACTTTGGGTTCATTGAGACTCCAGTGTCTGGCTGAGCATTTGGGGCTGTGATGGCCAAACAAAGCCATTAAAAGCCCCGGTTCATCCAAGGATGGACCAGAGGCTCTGCTTTAGGAGACTTCCAGAGGAGAAAACCAGCCACATCCTCCAACTACATGCAATGAGAGACTCTCTTACAGCTGTGCCCTGGGGCAAAGCTGTCGGCTTTCATTCTCTCCTCCAAGGTTTAGGAAAACACCTTTCACTTTTTATAGACCTAAAATTACTAAGTGGTCCTTGCAATTCCCTTCTGTAGGTGGAAGAGTCTAATGATCAGGAGATCTGAAGCCAAGACCAGTGCGTAGGCATGCATATTCAGTGCAAAATGATTCACACTTGCCAGAGCTTGTTAAATACAGATATTCTGCAGTATCTATCGGTTAACACATAGTGTTGACCTCCTCATCTGCTCCCTTCCTTCCCCTCTTGGAACTCTTGGGGGTGATGAAGTGAGTCACAGAGGTGCAAGTCAAACCACAGCAAAATGGAGATACATAAAAAAATCCATTGCCTTGAGAGGACATTTGGCTGGGAGGTTCTAGAACATGTGTGTTTAGGGGGAGGTGTGCGCTTTCACAGTGGCTGGGAAAGAAACATGTGGGCAAACAGGTCACATTGGAGCTTCCTCACACAGACCTAGAAAGAAAGAAGTGGAGGTGGCACCAGTGCTGGAAATGAAAGCTGATGTTTCGAGATCCGTTGTACTGAAGACAGAAACTAAAGTTGAGCTACAATTAATCTGACAATAGGTCAGGGGAACAGAAGGGCACAGACAGATTTGAACATTTCTCCACTAAAAATATGCTAAAATTCAGAATAAATTGATTTCAAGTCTTAAAAAATGTTAAATGATTAATAATAAAAAGCAGAAGACTAAAGTAGGAGCTGAAGCAAATCTCACAGAAAGGTTTCAGTGTTGAAGGAATGTCTCTGGCTTTATCTCATCTTCACGTGTTCCAATTGTATATATTATGACAAAAGAAAAAAGAACAGAAGGGTTTCACAGATTAGGTTGTGAGAATTCAGTGGATTCTCTACAAAGTCTGGGACTCCACTGCTGGAAAAAGAAGTTTGTTGAGAAAAACTGAGGCTGCTATTGGAATGAAGCAGAACTTTCTTCAATATCTGCTTATTACTCATTCTACAGTGTGCAGACAAAAGTTTAACCAAAGATTAGAGCTAGGTTATTCATGAATGGGGCCCTTGCTTTCCCCAGAATGCAATGGAAAGAAAACAGACCAGTTTTTCTCCCTCAAAACACAATTGACATTTACAAACACTCAATATTAGATGAGATATTGCTTACTCATTTTCAAGAACTTATTTATTTTAAGCTGTTATATTGTTTTGCCTTCAGCAAAACTGAACTTGAGTCAGTTGCTTAAGGAATCTAAGAATGATTACAGTGTGATTTTGGAAACAAAACTAAATTTCAAATAACACCAGAGAGGTAATACTAAGATGAAAGAGAAACTTACTATGTTGTAAATCAAAATTTTAAATAAAGTTATAGATACCTGTTTTTCAAAGAAAACAAACAAAAAATTAGAAATAATGTTTGCAATAAAATAAAGTGTGCTGGAAATAGAGGCATCTAGGCCACAACTATATTAGAGCTACATCGGTTCCCCTCTCACTGAGATTAAAACAGTAAAATCTTCCACAGTGCAGAAGAGACTAGAAGAGGAAAGGGACAGCCAGGCCTACAATTGTTTCGGGGTTTAGCCCACAGAGAAGTGGCTGTGTGCATTGGGGCTGTGTACAAGGTGAAGGCTGCTGCAAGAAAAAGTGAACACAAGGGCACCTTTGTCCATCTTGCTTCTGCAGAATACAAAGTTTCAGATTTGTTGCATTTTTAGTTGAAAATTTATTATAAGTTTTTACTTAAAAAAGAGAAAACTCACAGTGTTTGAACTGACAAAGGCTGCTGTGTTAAAAAAATCAGGGAAGAGGAGAAAAAAGAAAGTTGAAACATTTGGTGGACTTGAAGCACCTGCCCACCCCCGTACTCCCATCACCACCAAAAACAGAAGAAAAAGCTCTAATTACGAAAGCAGCTTTCTGTATGATTTGTGCCTGGGGAGAGATCATGGCAGAATTATGAGCTGCTAAAACTCTTCTTACATCTCTGACACTGAAGTTATCTACTTAATAGATAGGTTTTCTAAGTTTCTATTTTCATTTTGTCTTACTTAGTAAAGGTGGTCTTCAGTGCTTCCAGAATTGCCCAGTTGCACCATTTCCAAGACATTATTTTCCTTTGTATTGAATACGGCTGGTTACAAACTAGCTGTGCTATTGCAGAGCCTATGGGTCACACATCTTTTAGCAGGGAAATGCACGTAGTAGGTGGGAGCAGGCCTTACTTCCGGACTTGTCTGCTCCAACACCTGTTCTGTGCATGTTTTCCATCATTTTAGCCCTACCTTCATATCCAGCCTCAGTTATTTCCACTCTTTTTTGTCACTTTCCTTGTGGCCATACCTATGGAATAGCAGCCGCCAAATGTGATATAATCTCTCACTCATTCTGGGTATTGTACTCTAACTCCGAATACCTTTCTGTTCTGGGACAAATTCCTTCTTTACTCTTGAAGAGGCAGCCCATGTGTCCCCACCTCAGACATGTCTGTCTGCCACCCCAGTGTCTCCTAGACAGCCTGGGCACTCGCGGCACCTCTTTATGTCCGTTCCTTGCTTCTGTGCAGGAACACGTCCGAGTTTGTGGCGGCAGCAGTAACCAGCTGGTGCGCTCATGCATGGCTCAGCTCTAGGTTCCTGCCTGCGACTCTAACAGTGTTTGAAGTTTAAAATTCACATGAAGATTGTCCTTAGGAAGAGAGTGGTTGGCTTGAGTAGGCTCTTGAGCGTAGTTCATTTCTGTGCTCGGCAGCTATTGAGATCCAGGTCTAAGCCACGATTCTGCCCCTAGCAGCTGTGTGACCCTGGGAGGTCACTTGGTGTTTCTCAGCTTAAGTCCCAGCGTGAGTAACACTTTCTCATGGCCTTGTCAGTTGTATCTGGTGAATAATAACAAGCACGCAAAACATTTAGTTTTCTGGAACCTGGAACGCCACAGTTCCTTGCTAAGTATCAGCTGTGTTGACAAGATTGGACTGAAAGCTTTCAGAAGTAATGGGAATATCGTTGAGGTAAAGGGTATAGAAGAAAAACATCTGCTGTAGTGTGCCTTTTGTTGAAAGGCACGTTTCATCAGCTATTCAGCAAGAAAAGGAGCACTGTCTATAGACACTGAGGTCAGTCTTTGAAGAGAAACATGTTCTAATAGCCTTAAAATTATCTACATCATGCTTTTTATGGGCCTTTACACCTGGAAATTCTGGAGAAAGAAGACTGAGTGGGATCAAGACTGATGACTCACTCTTGTGTTTTGATCTCGGGTCCAAAAGCCAGGAGCACTCCTGCGATTTGTGGTTTCAAACGCACCAGGATGCCTCAGGAGCACATTTTCCTGCCCTCCAGGAGTCCAGCAAGTTCCTATGGTCACAGTGTATCCAGACAGCCATTCTATTAACTCACTGAGAGACAAGAATGGTGCCCACTTAAGCAATGGTTTTACTTTTATATAGAGAGACATTATTTATCTGTGTCACTTTTGAGGCTCTTGGTTCACGTAGCTCATTTTCAAAATTTTCTCAAATTATCAGGGTCATAGCTAATGTCACTGGCACCTAAGACAAGAGGGCTTTTCTTTTAAAGAAATATTTTGTGAGAGGAAAAAAATCACCACATTTCAAACTTTAACGTCTCATGTTATGCATTGGTAAATTAGAGATGAACACGCTCCCCTTCCAGCCCTCGTCACAGCTAATGATCAAGATCTCCTGCCTGAGCTTTTTTAAACCCAGCATTTGCTGGCTGGCTGTGGGCAGTAGGTAGCACCGCTAACACCTCATTTCTCTTTGCCTTCCTGCCACGCAGGTGAGGACAAACCTGAAGCAGTGTGGATGGCGAGTGGCTGTACACAGTGGCGGCAGCAGACCTGGTTCTGGTCTCTCCCGCTTTTTGCATCGTCATTTGATTTAACACAGGTGCCTCAAATGTGGGGATTAGGAGGACATCTCTTTCTGGATGAGCACATAGCACTGTAAAGGACTTCCGTTTCTGTGATTTGCAGACTTTGGGATACAGTGTGTCTACACGCTGAGGCAGGTGGTTCTGTAGTAGCACCACATGTGTGGGGACCATATGCAAAGCTTCGCCCCACACATCTTTAACTTCTGAGCACATCTCTCTCCCAGCCGCAGGTGACAAATTGACAGTGGCGCCAAAGGGAAGAGGCTCCAGGAAGTGGGACGGAATTCTTAGAAATGAAGGGCTGAGTCTTCCACAAGCATGGTGGACAGAGGCAAGTGTGTGGAATGAGTAAACACAACGGGTGTCTTTTAATTAAATATTAAACCATAATGGAACGAGTGTAGAGAAGAGCCTAACGTGGCTCAAATCCCAGATTTCAGATGTGGAAGTGCTGCTGTTTCACTCTGAAGGAGCATCGCCATGGCTGAGGGGCTAGGGACTGAGGGATGGGCTGCACTCCCAGCCCCTTCAATCAGCACTGCCCCGGTTTTATTTCTTTTCTAAATAAGGATTCTCTTTGAAAAATGATTTAAACAACTCATTCCAATTTCCTGTTTTACAGATGAAATGTAATGAAGCCCAGAGTGGTGAACTGGTTTGGTCACAGTCATCTAGTGCTCAATCTTCTTTCATCTACAAAGTAGAAAAGCAGTAAAACCTCTTGTGCTGATGGAATTCAGGTAGAACACTGTTGTCTCCCATCCTCCATCCAGACATGCTGCTCATGCGGGGATGGCTAAAGTCCTCATCTTTGGGGGAAGGGGTGGCTAGAAAGGGACTAGCTCTTGATTACTTCAGATGTAACGCAGTCGTAAACAGCGTAAGTTTTAGTGTTGTTATTTTTGTGCTTTTTGTCATGGTAATGAGCAACAGCAAGTTACTTTTCACTTACCTTTGCAAAGACAAGACTCCATATTTCACACAGTTGAATTTTTTGGATCCTATTCATTGAATAATGGTAGAATTTTACTATACTAACAGTGACATTTGAACCGGTAACTCTTCCAGCTTTAGATCAGAGTCAAAAGTGAAAATGAAAGAAACAATGACCCACAAAGGAAACAGTGGACTGTTTACTTAATTTCTGCCTGTCCTAGGTAACATTCAACGCTGGCAGTGCTTGGTCCAGCCCCACATCTTGCTCATAGGTGAGACAGGTCCTATCACCTAAGGCCTCCATAAGCTGGTTTCTTTATGTTCACTCAATTTCAGTTCTAATTTCCAAGGAACACTACTTTCTAGGTTAGGAGCGTTTTCTGTAATAAAATAAGTGTTCTAATTTAAATTTAATTTAAATTAAATTCATACTTTAATTTAACTATTTTTTTCCCCAGTTTTATTGAGCTATGATTGACATATAACTTTGTACAAGTTTGTGTACAACATAATGATTTTATATTTGTATACATTGCAGAATGATTATCACAATAAATTTAGTTGATGTCCATCACCTCACATATTATTTTTTTTTCTTGTGATAAGAAGTTTTAAGATCTACAATCTTATCAACTTTCAAATATACAATCCAGTATTGTTAACTATAGTCATTATACTATATGTCATCAATACATTCTTGACTATGTCCTTCTGGGTGGCCAATCATCCCAAATATCCAGGACAGTCCTGGGCAAACCAGAGCAGCTGGTCACCTACTGTGACATAACCTTCCACTACCAATTGGAATTTAGCCAAATCAGAGTGTTTTCAAACTAGATTAGTTTTCCAAGTCTTTACACCCGGTACTCTTAAGAACTACACTTGTGTTTCGATTTATCAGAGTGCTTTCAGCCCCACACAATGGAGTCACACACATTGAAACTCCATTGCATGTGTCCAACTTAGTAAAGTAGCAAACATACACAAAAAAAGTTGCTAAGAGTCCTGGGAGTTCCACCTCAGTGCAGACCCTCTTTGTACACACTGCCTTATCTTCATGGAAGTGGGAGGTACCAACCCCACAGTTTTACCTGGAGATTAGCAGATTAAGGAGTAATGGGGCCACTTGAACTCCTTGAGGAAATAAATAACTCCTTTATTTCCCACCTGGCCCCTGAGGCACCACTGCCTGCCGATTGTGATTTATTCCTTAATTATTTTACCGCCTCCCATTAATTACTTGGATCTAGTCTGGGCTTGTACAGCGCTGTTCAGAGTAGCTGATTTGCAGAAACCTGATCAGGGCTCTCCTAGTTAAAGAGAAGTTCTTTGCTAATGGTAATAGAGCACGCAAAAAGCTGGAGCTTTAGGAAGACCTAGGCATTCAAGAACCAAGGGAGCTACGGGGCTGGCTGAGAACACTGGGTGGAGGGGAGAGAGAGCTTATTCTCACCGATTCAGCAATTTTACTTACTTAAGGGTGTGGTGACACTTGGGGCTTCTCAGGGCCTCTCTCAGAGAGTCAATAAAGAGCCATCTCCTAATTCTGCATATTTATTTTAACTCTCCTTCTGCACCTTTTGCCAGATGAACATGGGGAAAAGGCGGGGACAGGGATGTTGACGGAGGAAAGTTAAGATAAAGTCTGAATCCATTATTTATTGAGCATCTACCAGAAATGATTCACCACAAAACAGTTGTATCCTGAGATGGTGGATGATCCTGCAACTGGCCCAGTGGGACAAATAAAGCAGACTCAGCAGCTGGGATCCTGTTTTTGGAAGATTCTTCCTCAATCAGTCTTATTCTGCAGTCGTGCCTCATTCTATCTCTTTATTCAGCGCACTCTCCCCTCAGTGCACACACATGCACGTACACGTGCATGTTCAAACACACACACACACACACACACACACACACACACACACTGCCCACAGCAGGTTTCAGTCTTATCCTGAGAGTCAGAGCCGTGTCAGTATCAGTTTGGATAATTGTTTGATCTTGGGTCACTTCACCCATTGGCTTCTAATTATACTAAGTTATCTGTCACTCCCTGCACGTGCTAGAGGATCCCATGCATATCAGCCTTTGGAAACGTTATTCTCTCTGCCTCAAATGCAACCCTCCTCTTCCATGAAAACTAATTCCCATTGATCCTTTTGGACTCAGAAGCAGTTCCTGACTGGGGCTGGGCATCACCCATCTGGAGTGAGAGGGTCTGGATCCAAACGTGGTTCTGTGGATCAGTAGCTGTGTGACCATAGGCGGCCTGCTTCATCTCAGCAAGCCCCCATTTTCACCTGCTGATGAAATGATGCGATGGTAATAACTGTAGCCGAACAGAGTTGTGTAAAGGATGGTGATGGGCCGAAGAACACCAGGGGCCTCTAGCTGGGGCACCTTACTATGGCAGCTCCTGGGGCCTCGAGAGCCCGCAAGTCTCCTTTTGCCATTACTCATACTGACTGTTCAACATTATTGCCTTTGCAGTCTCGGCCTCAGAGTGTCCCTCCATCAGATATCTTCACGGTAGTGCTTGCAAGTTCCAGCTCAGAAGAGGAGACATCCAAGTGCAATGTGCATTGACCAGGGAGCGGGATCAAGAAGACACCAGGGATGGAAGCCAAAACCCAGCTAAAGAGACTGGATGCCACAAGAGAGAGGGTCTGTTTCTTGGCAATTTTAATGAGGATACAGTATATCCAGGCAGTTTATCAAGTAGGACTTGGATTTAACCTAGGCTCATTCTAATTGTGTCTGGTTTTCCATGAACATCTCTCATCAGGAAACCCAAGCTTATTTCTTGAGGCTGAGAACACCTTTGTATAAACATACATATATGCCTCTGATTTCAGTAAACCATTAAATTTTTTAGACTTTCCTATTCTGCAAATTGAGATTTTAACTTTGTCAACTGAGGAGTACCAGGGGGGTAAAAGGCCTGTCAATGAGGGTTTACCTCTTCAGGGAGATGAACTGGAGAACCCACAAGTCTGAGGAAAAAAAAAAAGACACTATTCTCATCTACATAGAAATACACTTCAGGATGAAAAGGAGGAGAATAAACTATAATGACAAAGCAATACTACTGATGCATATTGGCCCAGTTACAAAGGGGATAAATGGCTCACAAAAGTAGTTAATCCCTTTTGCTTTTAATAAAAGGAATAGACAGAAATCTGGGTGTGTACAATGCTGATTAACCATTTCCCAAATACTTTATGGTGCAGGTCTTGTTTTCAGTTGTCCTAGCATTAAATAAAGATCCCAGCCTCAGGAAATATTGTTTTTGAGCTCTTAAATTGTAATAACCCATCCTTCTAAGTAAGGTTCAAGTCCTTGCAATGAAGCCCTAGGCTGGTATAATTTTCCTAGATGCTTTCACTGGGGAATCTTAAGAAGTACACAGTGTGGGTACTCTGGATACACACAACACACTTGAAAAGTGCCAAAATATGTCAAATAGACCTCAGCGAGTGAGAAGAGATGAAACTGAACGAGAATTAGGAATTGGAAGCTCATGGGAGGACACACTAGGAATTTTTTGAGTAACTTCTAGAAGATCACACTGAAGTCTAACTGTTGGGCATTTTCCTTTCTGCATTTCAAAGGAGTGAAGAGGACCCCCCCATAACTTTTGCTAAGAGATATAAAATAACACAAAGAACTGGCATTTGGGTGGAACAAATCCAGTAATATTTCTAAGTGATGATTTTTTTAAAAAAAAAAACAGAACTAGCAACGACTGTAAAGGGAATGATTTCGTTTCTTTCCTCACAACTTAGATTTACACTTGCATTTTATAAACTTTTGTCTTTAAGTCCTGCTGTGAACACAAAAGTGAAGACAGAGCTATAGAGCTTCAGATAAGCATATAATGGACATGATAGAGGGACCTCTTGAAGGACAATGAAGAGGAGAGGAAGGGACTTGCAACCCTGTGAACAGAAAACAAGAAGGGCAACAGTGTAACGGAGCTTTGCAAATACCAGGCAATTGCAAATGTGGGGTAACACCTAATGAAGCTACTGCTGTATTCATTAACCAGCTCTTTCTGATTGGTAGGTTCACTAACCAACTATGCTAATATTTAATATTAGGTATAAAACAAAGTAGGCAAATTTGCACCACACTACTCCAGGTATAACAAGGAGAATTTACAGAGTCATACGTGAACTCTACAAATCAAAGAAACATTCACCCGTAAACGGTTATGTTGTATAATTGTGAGTAATGTAAATACCTAAAACGTGGTGCTCTGAGAAGCCGGCAGGAATGTCTTTTGGTGCAAGAAAGATTCTCCAACCATCCTCCATGTCCTTTGACTTAGGTGGTTCTCTTTTCTTTGTATGATGAAATCAAGGATCTAAAATTGTCTGAAAAACTAGAGATGCACAGTTTGTCTCATGCAGAATGGCTGGCTTTACAGCAACTGTTGTTTACAGATTACAAAACTGTTGAACAGAGAAAACAGTCAGCCTCTGCCTACAGGTTTTGTCCACGTGGGATGCATACCTTACCAAGTGTGGGGTCTTCCGAGCAAGGCAGTGGAGCCCCGTAATGGAAGGTGATTTTGAAATCTTGTGACTAAGTAGTAACAATATCTTTGAACAGTTTTTATGATCAAGTGTTCTACTTTGCTGTAAATAGAAAAATGTTCTCTGATCAGAAATGAAGAGACATCAGAGTAGGAAGTAGAGTATGAAGTGTTGGATTTTAGATTGTAAACTCTCATGCAATATTATGCATTTTAAGATATTTATTTCTAGAAACTCTGAATATCAAAAAGGAACTATTATCAGAACTGGAATAAGAAAACAAACAAAAAACCAGATCAGCACCCTAAAATTTTGGTTGCAGAGTGTTTATGGAGTGCGAGGGACTGGAAGCTTCAATTTGGCAACATCCGGAAAATCAGTCCATTTCTTCCAAGTCTACCTGAAAACAGGTCAATTATTTCCACTCTAGCTATGCCACAGGGGAGCGGCATTTTAAATGAGACGGCAGTGTATGTGAAGACCCTTGTAAACATGCTCTGCAGATGTGAAGAATAATCTAGGCTTAAAATAATGTGGCATAGGTTTTCCTTCCACTAAGGTAAAAAACTATTTGTGTGTATGACACACAAGCTGCTATGTGCATGTGTGACCAGTCAGAGCAGACAAGAGAACAATCATGTCAAAATGGAACAAACAAATGCACACACACACACTGCACTCAACATATAAAAAGTTTTATGCAAAAGGATGAATTTGAAAATTTAATCGGGTCTCTCACTGAACTGGATAAGGTAATTAGTGAAGAATCTCATGAGAAAGCTATAGGGGTTTTTGACAGAAAGCTCTAGGAAAACCCAGCGGCCAAGACACAAAGCAGAGATGCCTCGGATAAGTTCTTGGATGATTCATTTAACCATTTAGTGAGGCTAATAGATTCTCTATCACTCCTCCACAACCGCAGGCCAATTATATCACTAAATGGAGGTGTCAGTAACTTGACTGTTTCCTGCTCTGCAAAACAGAAGCAGTAGTAATACTTGCTCCGACTGCCTCAAAGATGTTTGCGCAGATCAAATGAGAAAATAGATATCAAGAGAGCCTAGTAAACTTTAAACTTCTAGATAAGTTCAAGGCACCGGTGCTTTGCCATTAATATTCCTTCAGAGCTTCCAGATATTTCACTAAATGATCAGAAAAATCCCACAATACTTTTTCAGAATTTCCTAGTGCAGTTTTGGTGCTTTCTCTAGACCAGAAAAATGTGTTTGCTTTCTTTCTTGTTCTCTGTTTTGAAATTCTAACCCACTCTTACTTTACTAAACCACGGTGGTGAGAGAACATTCTACACCCACTGGACCTCTCACCACTGATTCCCCTTCTGCTGGAAGTAGGTTCTACACAGGGAAATGGCTAGCTAAACACAGAGCCGATTAGCAAATCCCACGTTCCAGAGCCGTGACACCCGGAGAACTCCAGAAAAGAAAAAATACATTGATACCAAGTGATGGCAGCTTGAATATGTAAACTGGTTCATAAATACTTAGACAAATTATTGAGTGATAAATATATATTGAATCATTAGGGGACTAATATGATGAGAATAATAATAACTATTCAGTGTCTCCTCTGCACTAAGTGCCTTTAAAAACATTCTTCACCCTCTAAACTGCCCGTTTACCTTTTAATGAAAAGGAAAGTGAGAGATGGTTTACGGCTCTCCAAGTTGCTCCAGAGGCACCTGCCTTCTACAAGCCTCTGTTTCAATGAGCTCCCACTCTACTGTACGGACAGCACTCACGTTCGCTCTTTCAGAGCTCAGAGTTTAATCTCTCCTGCAGATGCATTTTTATTAGAAAATGTTCTTCCTTGGAAAAGGCCCTGTAGCTCTCTGACAGGGTTCCTGGCATCATGGACCACTGTGGGTTTACTACGCTGAGCACATAAGTACATCCTGTGACCAGGGTTAGCACCGGGTGAGCAATCCTGGGCATGCTGGCAGAGTGGGTGCAACGACTTCCTGTGGCCTTCAAGCCGGAGTTCCCTCAGCCCGGAGGCAACAGGAAGGGTGACTCAGGCTTCCTTCTGCCTCTGCCTGCATGGGGAACGTGTGCACTGTCCGCTATGTGCCGTAGCTTTAAAAGGCACTCGAGACTTAGAGGCTATCTTGCTCTTCTCTTTTACTATTGCTGAAAAAATTTCACAAACCAAAAGACGTGCCGAAGTTCCCAGTACTTCAAAGTGACTTTAAAGGAGTCCGTCCTCCTCCTTTTACAACTGTGGCCATGTCTCATTTACCTGAAAGTCGCTGGGCGGCCCCTGCAATAATCACGGCTCCGCCAGACTTCGCTGAGACGATCCAGAAGGCCTTGAGCTTCTTATCTGGCGTTGGAATTCTGTGATGTACGTGAGGTGGATGCACTCTGGGTTCGCAGCCCTCGTTCGTGGGGCTTCTGATGCAGCACGTGGGCCGCCGCCCAGTTTGGCATTCCGCCTCGCTGCCCCAAGCTCTTGGGCACAGCTTGCTGGCTCCCCCTCCGATTTTCTCTTTATTTAAGGCTCTGTTTCCAAGGCACAGGCCATTTCATGTAAAATGACCAACATACCCTGCACCATGAGAGCCTGTCCCGCAGCGTGGACGTGTGCACGCTGCCCTGAGCCTCCCCAGCGCGTGAGACGCTGGGGCAGCGTCGCCACCCTCACCGGAGCGGCTCAGCGGACGGAAATGGGGGCAGTCAGGTGAGGCGGCCGTGGCCGCTTGGATCAGAATCCGCCTGAGGTTGTGATCTGTTGAATCAGTCCGCGCCCTTGAGAAGTTACGAAATTCTTCAAGCCTTCTGGCTCTCATTTACTTATTAAAAGAGAGACTATGGCTGCTTTTGGAACCAGGCAGATTTAGGTTCATACTCTTGCTTCTCCGGCGTATTGGTTCTCTGACCCGAGCGGGTACTAAATCTCTCCACACCTCAGCTGCGGCACAGGTTAAAATGGCGATCCTGATAGGCTGGCGTCAGGCTAAGGTGCAATAACCAAGGCGCGCGCTTCGGCCTGCCCGCGGTGCAGGCGGCCAGGAGGCGCGGGCCCCTCCTGGGCTGTGCTGCGCAGCTTCTTCCAGGGAGCTAGGCCCTCCCGGGGGCAGGACCAACGCCGGAGAGGCATCCAGCCCGTCTTCATGCTCACCACGTGACCTCCCCCACCACACGGGAGAAACCCTCTACCTGAGCTGCCCTAATTTAAGGCAAGTGAAAATGCCAAACCCTGAACGCCACGAACTTCAAGTTCTCACGTGCTCACGGTGGTTTCGGCATTAATTTTCTCAGAGTGGGAATTAAAGTGAAATCGAGAACTCGGCACGGAGATGTGTGTTAATCAAGGTGCCTCTCAGGGTGTACCATCTTCCCAGCTGGCTGGGGACTGAAGATTCTCCGAGGACACCAGAAAGTTCCCGGCAAACAGGGACAGCTGGCTGCCCTGCTCACGTTCAGCAACGAGGGCGGGGCTGGGAAGGAGCCTGGACAGGCGCAGGGGCGTCCACCTGCTGGAGGCCCGGGCGGCGGTACACGAGTCCTAACACCCCTTCCAGTTTTGAGGGTCTGTGGTCCCGGGTCCCTGCCCACCTCAGCACATGCTGCACGGACATTCTCTCTGGTGCCTGACACACGCCCGCAAGGAAGCGGCCTGAGAGCTCTCTAGCGGCACTTCGGATGCAGCCCCTTCCGGACTGTGGGTGCTGCAGTCCTGACTGCCAAGCAGAGGAGGCCCAGCCTGCACCCAGCTGTTTCCCTCCAAGGGCATGTCCGCGACACAGCCTCAGAGGTCACCAGAGAAAACCCCGCCCCTTCGTGAGAGCGGGCCTGCTCCGACCTCTGGCAGTCGCCACTTCTTTGCTATCTTGACTTTTTATTCTATTTGAAAAGAGGACTTCGTCTAAGAGCCAGGAAAGCCACACAGTCCTTTATCAACAACTTTCTGACTGGATACAGACCAAGCCCCGAGGCCCCATTTGTAATGCGTTCTGCTTTTTATTCAGTTTAGACTTCACATGAATTTGAAGGGTGAAGGGCCTCCAGGGATTAAAATAAACCATTCGTAACTTGCATGTTGTATTTCCCAGTAGCTTGACTCTTTTAATATGATTTGGACTTTGGGTTCCATTTATGGTTCAGACACACTGGCCAATACAGAAAAACTACAAAACGGAGGGTCGTATTGAAATCCGTGAGTCTGGCTCACCGCGCCGCTGGCTTCTGTCTGCTCGACTTTACTCCGCTTTATCCCCGCCCCCACCTTCCATCTGCGTGTTTCCCACGTCTGTCATCTAACTGCCGGCCTATCTACCCTTTACCGAGTATCTGACCTTCCTCCTAGAACAAACGCCGCTCACGGCAGGGCGCCTGGGGAGCCCCAGTGCCGACTGCGGTACCTGGCTCCTCCATACATGAACGCGGGTGACTCTGCTTGCTGTCATCAGTGTCTTGTCCTTGATTATAGCCGCTACTGCTCAGGACCATGAGTGTTCCAACAGCAGGGTATGCATTTAGTGGATACCGTAATTTCCATTCTGGCACTTGTAGTAAGAGTCCAACTTAAGCTCAAAATTGAGTATCCCACAGGCTATATACCAAAGCCAAGGTTCCGGTCTTCCCATATCTGTTTCTGTGGCTCGGGTTCTCACTTTCTAAAGACATCAATATTCTGTTTTGACTTAAAGATGAATAGTTATCAATGGTTTAATACGTTCTCCCCTTCAGAAAGCATTTCCATTTTAATGACAATTTTCAAGGAGGTAACACAAAGATGACAATTGTAGGATTGGGGACATTGTAGCAGAGAAAATGAGGAAAATATTACTGGATAGGAGCACATTGTCTGGTGTTTCTGTATCTTCTCCCCATGAACTGTTCCTTCCTACTTCCACGACCAGAGTTATAAGCTCCTTGTTGAGAATTTGGTTTCCTTCTTGCTCGATATTTCCAACCTGGAACATTTAACTATTATATAAATTAGTTTATCTCATCACAGAAAACGCAAGCAAAGTTGAAACATCTAACCACTGTGCATCACTTCATTGCTTCTGTCTTATCGAATTTTCAAAAAGGGAAACAGAAAGGTGAGAACTCATGTTTACCTGAAGGAAGACAATGACAGCTGCTGTTGGAGTCTGTGATGGAAGCCACATAGCACGATGTCTGGACAGTTTCTGAACAGTTACAATCAGAGTTTCTACAGTCCCTGGGGGCTTGTCCATGGTCTTCGTGGAAATACAGGGTAAACTATTCTCCTCAAGAATCCTGTCTTTGGATGCTTGTGTGGATTTGTGCATAAGCCACTGCAGGACTGAAAAAGAAGCTGGCCTGGCTCAGCCAGATCAGCGATTTAGAGACTGGACTTCCCCACTGGCTCAGGCCTACATCTCCAGTACCAGCAGACACACAGAGCAAACCTGATGTACGTCGAGTTTGCCTTCACCAAGGAGTTAACTAACGGGAAAGGTTACAAACTATACTCTCATTTTTATCTTTGGACCCATTTTACAATGATAATATTAATAAACCATGAAGAAAAAAAATTTGAACAAAAGACTGATGAAACAAAGAAAACCAACGTGCTAAATATTCAAACTGTTTTTATCGCATTCCATTTCCAGGGAGAACTGGAGACTTTGGGTACCACATGGCTCTCCTGGGTCAAGTTTTAGAATGCACTCCTCATTTCTACTGATAATCTGCTGAGATGATATTAGGAAAAAAAGGGAGAAAGCCAAAGATTTGAGTAATTATAATAAGCATACTCTTGCTTCAGTTTTTTCACATTGTACAAATTCATAAAGTAATACTAAAAATGATAAAAATACTTTATTTCTTTGATACAGAATATATAATATTGCACTCATGTCGCAAGTAGTGTGCAGAAAAAAATGAACTCTATTCAGAAACAGCCATGACAGTTGTCTGGGCCTGATATTTTATGGAATCACCAACTACAGCACTGCACCTTTAACCCACTGAAAAGGGCAACGTTTGATAAAGCCTTCTTTGTATTCCAGTGTCAGTGACCAGCAGTTTAGAAACTATATGCATCAGTATATAGTGAGGAAACTTTTCCAGTTACATAAATACCTTTCACTCAGAGGCATTGCTGATCTGTACCCATGTATTAATGAAATAGATACTATCAAGATATTTTCCATGCTGTATCAATAATTTTTTCTCTCCATTGTGCTTAATCATATTATCTGAGAAGCTATTCTTTTGTGAACAAAAGAAACTATTTTGCAGCAAAATTGTAAAAATTGTAAAAAGCAATTACAAGCTTTTTCATTCAGATTGAGCTACAGAGTTTGATCTTCTCAAAGTCACTCAGCAAATTGGGATAATTCAGTTAGGAAAGGACTTCTGGCCTCCAACCACACACTCAGGCCCGGAGCTTAACCCATCCTGCTGGGGTCTGGGGATACCCTGTTCCTGACTGCTACTTCCAGGAGTTGCCTCCACTGAAGTGCAAATGCTTCTCAAAGATCTTGGTGCTTTTAAATGGTAACCAATTTGTTTTTCTCTTTTTCATCTATTACATGGATGGTAGAGTCCACACCATTTTGATCTCAGATAAATCTGACCTAGGTTTCGGTTCATCCTATTCTGACACATAACAATTCTACTTAAAGCATTTACATATAAAATGAATGGAACCCGTAAACAAGGCAACTGCATATATGAGAAGGTCCTTTAAAGAAAACTCCTCTCATCTTTGACATTATCTTTTTTTTTTTTTTTTTTTTTGGTATGCGGGCCTCCCTCTGTTGTGGCCTCTCCCGTTGCGGAGCACAGGCTCCGGACGCGCAGGCTCAGCGGCCATGGCCCACGGGGCCAGCCGCTCCGCGGCATGTGGGATCCTCCCAGACCGGGGCGCGAACCCGGTTCCCCTGCATCGGCAGGCGAACGCGCAACCACTGCGCCACCAGGGAAGCCCGACGTTATCTTTTAAACTAAGTGTAATCCAGTGAACAGCAAAACAGCAGCATTTTTAAAAAAAAAACAACAGGGAAAAATTTCTTAGAGCAGGGAATCTTTGTCTTTCTAGAGACTACATTGACAGAGGTACATCCGTCAGCCAACAGAGCCTCCCCAAATGGGCATCTGTGTTTTACTTAAAAACAAATCCCTATCGTACTGAACACTTTATAGAGTAGTGAACACTCTGCTTACAGTGAAATTTGGAAATTCAATTAAACAACATACAAAAAGATAACCAAGGAGAGAATGATTTAAAATTATCCTGATAAAAACTAAAACCATATGAAGTGTAGGAAAACTATTTGAAGACCAATAACTATGTAAAAATAAATATTTAAGTAACTCAAGGACCTATTCTCACAGTAAAAGTTACAAAAATAGAATACAATATTAAACAAATACATTAATATATCAAAATTGGTTTATAAAATATTTTACCATTGAGAAACCTATTTCTCTTCCCTCCCGATTCTTCTAATAATTTTATTCTTGAAGGGACATATTTTGATAAAACATTGTAAGCTTTGACCAGGTGACAAATTTTGGGGAGTTGTCATCATCGATACAAAATTCCTCTCAGAAGTTTCTGAATCTGAAATCTATTTACTCTGAGTGTCATGAGCTGGTTCAGATTTAGGGTCACAGTAACTCCTTACCGACACCCAGAGGCTAACCCTTGTGTCAAACACACCCTTTTCAGAGAAGGGTGAAGTGTTGCCATGTTTGGAATGATTGCCTGATAGGTGGGCATGTGAATTAGACCAGAGAGCAGGGCACGTCACATGTCATGAGGCCATGTTCTATCTAAACCGAGGCTTTTTATCCTTTTGGAAGCTGGGAACAAGAGAAACATGGAGGCCCATTCTAAACGGTGCTGCAGAAGAGGACCACTGCTGTTGATCTGAAGGAAGGAAGCTCCAATATTCTTCTGCTAACTCTCAAGGAACTGTCCAGGTACAAAAAAAGGTTTCCTAGTAGTATTTCAGCTCTTTATCTTTTAATGGTACCTCTGCATGTCTACAACCCAACAGGAGTGGCGTTCACAGAATGACCTTGCAGCTCTCAAGTGGTTTTAAAAGTGTTTTCTGATTCATTTCATAAGATGATCAGTTGCACAGTTTGGGAATTCACTGTAGTTTACAGTGCAGTGGTGCTTAGAAATTGAGGTCTACATGTGAGTATGCAAGTGTGAGCATGTGTTTGCTCTTTGTTAGCCATAGTATTTGTGTAGAATATAACTTCTTATGACCACAGAACTTTGATTTAAATGGTGCCAACCCATCCAATATGATTGAAGAATACCGTGGCATTCATTCGTGTTTGCTTTTCATGCTCTTTGCCTTTTTATCTTTTTAAAATTAATTTAGATATCATTAAAATGTATCATTGTACCTCTCTGTCAGCAAGCCACTCAAAAAGATGCCCTTGAAAATATTTCCAAGCAGCTTTTCCCCTTCGCTGCTCTCTGGAAGCAAGGACAGGTCCACCTAACACAAGAAAATATCTTCCAGAGCTTCAGCTGTGTCACAACAGTTATAACTCAGCTAATTTGCAAGTTCTATATTCCCATCTTCTCCATAGCACTTCAAACCTTCTGAAAATACTTAGGCTTCTTCAATGGTGTGCTTTATTCCTGGGAAAACAGCAATCATATGGACACCTGGGTACACTGGACAAAACCTGGCAGTGAGGATGGCCCTGGGGTCCCAATCATCCAGACGTACTTCAAGGAGTCCCCACTGTCGGGAAGGCTTGCTTCCTGAGGAGTAAGAAAAAAGCTGTCAATCAACACCAGTCTAGGCAAAAGTTATAAAGCCAAGCATTGAACTACAAAGTCAGGTCCCTGCAGTTTTTGGTTTTGTGATATTTTCTGCATTTTAAACATCTCCTTCGCACATTTTAAATTTTGAAAAGAAATCAGTAGCAAAAACAGCTATCATCTGGTTTCTCGGCATCCATCTCCCTGCAGGCCTTTTTCTGGGGCAGTAAAGAAAAATTTCTTTGAATGTTGATTGGTAAGGCCAGTGCCCACTAGCACAGAGCTGGACAACAAAATAGAACACAAAGCAAGCAGTACAAATAAATTTTTAGAGGCAAACAGATTATTCGCTTTCAGACACAAATCTCTCTAAAAGGCCCAGGGGCTGGCCTGAAGACAGAGTAGGTAGCCTTATTACAGCTCAAGCCACTAGTTTACCTAAAACGCACTCTTAGTTGGTGACTTACAGAGCTTCCCAGCTAGTCAAAAAAGAAAGAAGCAGAAAGTCAGGAGTCTCCCAGTTTGTTTGCTCTATCTCCCCATGGCATCTTTGCAGATGGTGACACAGTTCTACCCCCTAGCTTTCAGTTGCCCCACATCTATCAAAGAGAAATGTGAAGAGAGCTGGGCAATGTCTGAGATTTTTGCCTTAAAACCGAACAATGTTTATCCCTAATTAATTCAAAGGACAAGTTACCATTCTTTTATAACAATATTAAAATCAGTAACATATATCTGTGCAAAAGATAGAAAACCAGAAACCTAAATTTTGGCAGGCCTATCATTTTAATGAATTGAATGACAGGAAAATGATTAAACATCAGTAGACAGAAGAGCAGTTTTCAGGAATTATACACTGGGAAACAGAATACCAAAATTATCCACATGTAACTATCTATCACTAATGGATCCCAGTGGGACTGTGTGCAGATTCTACAAGTCATTCTCCAGCTCTGATATTCTGAGTTTTGGAAAGCAAATATTTTTACTCCATGGGGTAATAAATTTGTGAACCTTTTATTTAATTCTGGATGGGATATTTTTATTTTACTTTATAATATCTCTATCTACCAAGGGGACAAAAACCTCCATATAAAATGTTTTCTTTTTCACTTAGAAAGCATACATTTGTTCATCTCAAATTTTCTGAATTTTTCATGAAATCTTAAAATGAATCCGTATGGACTCCAACACAAATGTCCTGATAAACTAGAGAAAAATTACACCTTGTAGTCTTGCTTCCACAGCTTCCAGAAGTTATGGAATTAATCTCGGGCAAGTAATCCTGTGAGAAGAGGCCAGCTGAATTTTGTTCAAGCTGGCAGAAGACCGAAGGGTCTAAGCTCTCTCCTGGCTCTTCTTCAGAGGGGACTTCGTGTCTGAGGATGGCAAGTTGAGGGGCCGTGATCATGGGCAGACATCGTCCCAGTCCCAGTGAGCTGGAGAAAGGACATGCATTTCTTCCTCACAATTCTCCGAGCAGCCAGCCCTTAGATGTCCTGGGTGGAAGTTCAAATATCCTGAGCTGTTTTGGGTCCAGCAGAGTGAATTTGTAGAGAAAATCTTTACAGTGCTGGTGATTGCCAATGACATACAGCAAGTTGGGCAGGTTCCGTGTCAATTTCATCTCCCTTCTCTGAGCAGTAATATGAAACAGCTCAGGATACAGGTGACACCGTCCCCCACTTGAACAAACAGGGTTACGTAGAGGGAGGGAGAGGGTGAGTGAGTGAACCTCTGTTCTCCTGCACAGGCTCACCCTGGGCGGTTTCCTAAACCTGTGTCACTTTCCCTCTTGCCTCAACTATGTCTCTGTCATAAAAGTGCAAGTTCTTACAGGCTAACCAACCTTCTTAAATCTTTCACAGGCTCAGACCTAAAAGGAAAGGTTATTTGGAAAGTTACTTCATGGACTGAATCCTAAACTCCCTCTCAGGCTTTCACACTGGAGCACTGCAGGTGAGCGTGGCGCTGGGTCTCGATGGATCAGAGGAGAATGCTTTTATTTTTTTGGTGTCAGGTTTTATTTTGGTGTGTTTGTGCACCATTGTGTTACTTCAGCACTATTTGCACCACCAATTTTACCTATACTCTTTGCATAAAATACAGTGCACTCTGGCCACCTGGAAGGAGCTTATTTTTAAGTTTACTTTTTACATACTACAGTAGACGACAGTTTTTTTGTTTTCCTTTTCTGGGTTACAATCATGCAACACAGACATACAGATTACTGACTATATGGAATCATAAAGCATAGAGGTTGGAAAGCATTTGCTATCTGCCTTCGTTTTATGGACAATGGGAGCCTAAGCTAGAAGTGCGGGAGTGGTTGCTACCAGAAGCACTCCCTACTCCCCACTGAGAGCTCCATCCAACACAACATCCCTCTGGGACATGCTGGCCCCTGCAGCTTCCTTCCTCCACATCAGGGTGTTCATGGCCAACCCTAACCCTGGCCAGCATTCACTCATCTCAGTTCCCAAGACAACCCGTGAAAAGTACAAGTTAACGTGTGCTTTTAGTTTAAATTCTGACTGCCTATATACATTCCTTGGGGATTCAGGCTAGTGGAAATGCAATAATCCTCAATGAACTACAGGGAGCACTTCAGTCATGACCCTTCTGAGTTCAAGAGAAACAATGAACTCCTCTGTTTCTGCAAATTGTCACAACCGAACCAAGACCATGGCCACTAGGGGAAGTTAGGCTTTTTCCAGGCCTCAGACACAGGTGAGCTGTGTGCATCACGTCTGTGGCAGACTCCCCACCACGCTGAAGACTGATACTGTGTGTTCAATTAGTCATCTCAACGGCAGAAAAAAATACTTCCACCACATGAATTTCACAAACACCTGTAGCAAGTTGCCAGTGCAGGGTGAGAGAAAACAAGATGTTGCAATGTTTAAAATCTTGGCTCCCAAAGAGAACTCTGAAAAGGTACCTTCCCTTCTCTCTTCACTACCCCTGGAAGTGCCCTCTCCACAGAGGTGACAGAGAGGATAAGCATTCCTTAGTTCCTCAGGGAAAAAGAACTTCTTGGGATCAACCCTGAGCTACTGATGTCCAAGGGGAAGAAATGTACCTCCCAAATTATCATCAGAGGCAAATAAAATACAGAATCACTGCCAAGTAGAACTCTAAGATGCTAGTTATGATCTAGTCCAGCTCCTAATTCAACAAACTGAAGCTCCTTCTTGTGGACTAAGCTGCTCCAGCGACTCTCCGTAGGAAGGTCTCAAAACAATTTGAGCAAAATTTAGCCAAATAAAGGTCTCTGCAGCTAAATAAATGTCAAACTGCTGACAAGATCCTGTAGAGAAGTTCTCCTCCCTCCCACTTGGGTAAAGGCCTCCAGGAAGTGCAGAGCCTTCCTTTCTGCTGGAGGGAAGATGGCAGCCCCACCCCAGGGCCACAGGCTGACCAGCCAACTCACATCAAAGCTCTGGATGCCCACACGAACTGGGGCTCTCAGGCTATGTTCAAATCAGGATAAATGCTGAGGTGTAAAACCACTTCCTAAATGAGCATTTATAATCCCAATTTCTCCACTTTTCACAATAATAGACCAACTGGGATGGTGCTGGTGTGCACAATTACCTTTCCAGGCAGCCAGAAACCGCACACTCAGAAGAAGTGGTGCAGGCCCTGCGGGGACCTGACCTGGCAGCCCTTTTGCTCTTCAGCAGTGGCCACTCTGACGCAGGAGCCTCTGCGTCTCTATCTCCAGGGTCCCTCGCTACTTGAGAAGGCTGGATCTACCCGGCTCGGTCACTCCCCAAGCCCTCACAGGCACGCCACACACACACCCCTCCCGGCCTCTCTGGACGCAAACCTCGGTCCGGGTCTCCCGGGGCGCAGCGGTCACGCTGGGCCCTGCAGCCCCTGGCCGGGGGTCTCCTTGGCCTTCTTACAGGTGTACAGCCACTTGATGATGCGGGCGTTCCTCTCGACCACCGAGGTGGTGCTGGGCACCTGCTCCGTCAGCTCTCCCTCCTGCAGCCCCTCGTCGCCGCCGCTGTGCCGGGAGAAGCCGCTGTCGGAGGTGGCGACGCTCACGCTGCGGACCTTGAGGGCGACGAGGTCCGACCCGGCGGAGAAGTTCTCCCGCCCGAGCGCCTCCACCACCTCGGGCTCCAGGCCGCAGTACTGGAAGAAGGTGTCAAACTCGGCCAAGGACGCGGAGTAGCGCGAGCTGAGGTCGGACTGCGAGCGCTGCAGTCCCCGGTGCCTCGCCCCGAGCAGCTCCGGACCCCGGGGCGCCGCCGGAACTCTGGAGGGCGCCCTGACCGGCGGGGCGGGGGCCGGGGGCGCGGAGGGCCCTGGCACCGCGGGAGCCGCGACGGGGCCGGGCTCGGTCGCGGCGGCCTCCTGGGCCCCGGCCCCTCCCTCTTCTCCCACCCGGGACGTGCCGGGGGACCCCGGCGTCTTGTCCTTGCCCGGCCCCTGGAAGAGCTTCTTCACCAGGCCTCCCCTGGGGCTGTCGGCTCCCGACCCTCGGACGAACTCGCATTTCTGTCGGTAGATAACCAGCGAGTCCGGCCTCAGAGGCTTCCGCGCTATGGTCCTGCGCGCCACCGGACCGGGGACGCGCGCCGGGGGCCGAGGGTCGCCCGCCTGCCCTTCGCTCGCCCCGGGGCTGCTGCCCTCGCAAGCCGGGCCTGGGCCGGCTCCCGGCGGGCCCCGCACGTACTTGGAGCGGTCGGCTGCCAGCCTTTCCACCGCGCTCCTGCGCGTCGGCCCCGCCGCGTCCGGGGCCCGGGGGCCCCCGGAGTCCCGGGACAGGAGGCGCTCGCTCGGGGGCGCGTCCAGGGCTGGCAGGGCGCGCATCCTCGGGTCTCGACAACCTGCGGAAACGCGCTGCGGCCGCGGCGCCCGTCAGGCCGCCAGCCAATTCCGAAGTCCGCGAGCGGTGGGGAGCGGCTCCCCCAGTTCCCGCCGGCCGGTCGGGAGCCTAGGCGAACCCGAGTCCGCGCGGATTGGCTAGTTGCCTCGGTCCCCGCCCCGCCGGCTCCGCCCCGCCTGTTCCCGCCCCCGCCCCTCACCGCGCGCCTGGTTCCCGGGTCCCCGCCCCCGCCCACACTGGCTCCAGGCAGCCAGTAGCCGGGAGGACTGCGGGCGGACCTGACCCCAGGGCGCTGCGCGCGGAGCCCGGCGCTCCGGAGCTGGGAGGGCCAGTCTGCGCCGCAGGGCAGAGGAACGGGGAGGGAGGGACCGAGCTGGTTCAGATCCAGGTATCCACCGCCTCCTCCCAGCCTGGGAGTGCCTTGGGTCCCCGTTGGACGCTGCCATTTCCGGACTGGGGGAGGGCAGAGCGGCTCACGGGCTTCCCCCCACCCCCACCCCCGGCAGGTGTCTCGCGTCCCTTGCTCTTGAATTCTTAAAGTGACCTCGGCGTGTTTGGAAACTCCTGACTCTTTAATTTCCTAAATCTCTACCTGAGCACTACTCTTAGCTGTCAGAAAGAAAAGTCTCTAAAAGGAAAGGAAACGCGTCGCAGGGCAGGTCAGCCTATGTGTTAGGTAGAAAGAACCCAGGAACCGGTAGGGACCTGGACTGCGTCCAGACTCCGTCAGGCGGCATACGGGGGCCTAACCAGACCGGAGCACGTGGTGCCGGGACTCGCCGGAGAGCAGTGGTGTCGGAGGCGTGGCTCAGTGGATTTGGAAAAAAACCTGAACAAATTCCCAGAATGACTGCTGCTTTTACCGTAATCAGTGCAGTGGGGAAACCACGGGTTCACCGGGGTAGTGGATCAGCCTAGGAATGCTAAAAGTCTAAGGCGAAACATTTCCAAAATTCCATTCTTTCAAAAGTTGAACAAAGGACTAAAAATATCTGCCAGACGAGTGAAATGTCCACGTTATCTCATGTTAAGGCCGACTCCAAGACAGGCTGACCTTTCAAAGTTTTGGCTGAGTGCGCCTGGCGCAGGGCAACACAGCAGCCCGTGGGCTGCAGGCAGGAAGGTGCCTTAGGTCTGGGTCTGATTATGTTTCCAGAAATGCCAGTGGGCACCAAGAGGGGGCTTGCGGTGAGTCAGCAGCTGAATGATTTCAAACAGGTTTGGCAAACTGGCGCCTACTGACCACCAACCGCCCAGGATCGCAGCAGGTGCCAAATGCGTCTTTGCACCTTGAGTTTCCGTGAGGCCAAATCCTGTCGTCAGTGACAGAAGCACAAGAAACCAGGTCTCCTGAGAATCGGACTACCCAGTTAGTGTGACCAGAAAATGCCACACTGATGCGAAAAGATGACTGTGGTCCTGAGGGTGAGACAGAGAGAGAGAGAGAGAGAGAGAGAGAGAGAGAGAGAGAGAGAGAGAGAGAGAGAGAGAGAGAGAGAGATGGAGCCCCGGTGCCAGCTCCTGGGTTGGACACACTGTTTCCCACAATAGGATACTACTGGTGGAGGGGGACCAAGTGGGAGCCCAAAGTCCAGCCTTTTCTCTGCTCAGGCGGCCTGGTCTACTGTCAGTCAGAGAGAAAAAATCTTCTTAATTGCTTAGCCCAAAGTGGCTCCTTTTCCTCCTTTGCACTTCATGTGCAATTGCAGCAGGTCAGAGAGGGAGAACTCCTAAGCATAGGATATCCAGAATTTGTCTGAGCCTGGGTCCACCATTTATTAGCTATGTTCCATTGGACAGATAACAAACCTCTCGGGGTCTTTGTCTTGTCATTTGTAAAAATCCTCATTTTTATAGCTTAGAACATTCATTGCTTTGTAGTGAGCACTAAATGAACGTTAAAGAAAGACCTAGGCTTAGGTCTCTGCTCTAGCTTCTGGAGAGGCTGTCAGGTTGGACTTCCCAATGACTCTGTTTGCTCCTCTGTAAACTAGAGCTCCTTACATCCACCTGTTAGGGCATTTGTTAATGAGATTATGCATATAAAGGGCTTAGCACTATGTCTGGTACAGATCAAATTTTCAATAAATAAATGTTTGGATTATGATGTTATGATTAGTGGTTTATCACATTTTAAATAATGTTAGTGAATTCACATATGAGTACTGAACATAAGAATAAAAACTATAAAGTTGTATTTAAGATTTATTGCTATTAAAGCTAATTATATTTATATCCATAATTTTCTATCTATTAAGCAGATAACTAACTGGGTAAATAGAACTGGAATAATAAGATACTGACAAGAAACTTTTCTAAATAAATTGTTCTCATTGCTCAACTGGTAGCTTAGACTTTGAGCCTAATCTCCTCTTCGGCATCATCTCAAAAGACTTGGTCAGAGCAGGAAATAATGCTTACAGACCCAATGATCCAGGAACTCTACTCCAAGGAATATATCGTAAGAAACTAAGAAGAGATGTATGCACAGAATGAGGATATTCGCTGCAGACAAACAGTTGAAATCAACCTACATGCAACAAGAAGAAGGTTAGATAATGTATGACATACTTGTGGGATGGAGTATTATGCAACAATTTACAGTCATGCTTCCACAGGATATTTTATGGAATGGGAAATGATCATGATGTATGTGAAATTTTAAAAATAGGACAAATATAGTGGCAGTCTTGAATAAATTTCTAGAAACATAAAACCTCCCAAGACTAAATCATGAAGAAACAGAAAATCCAAATAGACCTATAACTAGTAGGAGATTGAATCAGTAATCAAATGTCTCCCATCAAAGAAAAGCCCTGAACCCGATGATTCACTGACCAAACTTTTAAAGAAGAACTAATACCAGTCCATCTTAACCTTTTCCCAAAAAGTGAAGAGGAGGGAACACTTCCTAACTCATTCTATAAGGCCTGCATTACCCTGATACCAAAGCCAGACAAAGACAACACAAGAAATCTACAGATCCTTATCTCTTATCAACAATGATGCAAAAATGTTTAACAAAATAGTAGCAAGCATAATTCAGCAGCATATTGAAAGGATTATCCACCATAACCAAGTGGGATTTATTCCTGGAACGCAACGGTGGTTCAACATATGAAAATCAATCAATGTAATATGCCATATCAACAGAATGAAGAGGAAAAAAAACACACATGGTCATCTCAATTGATGCAGAAAAGGCACTTGACAAAATTCTGCATCCTTTCATGATAAAAACACTCAACAAACTAGGAATAGAAGGAAACAACTTCAACATAATAAAAGTCATATGTGAAAAAACTAGAATGAACATTATGCTCAGTGGTGAGAGACTGAAAGCTTTTTCTCTAAGATTAGAAACAAGGCAAGGATGCGTGCTTTCACCACTTCTATTCAATGGAGCACTGAAAGTTCAAGCCAGAGTAATTTGGCAAGAAAAGACACAAAAGCCATACAAATTGGAAAGAAAGAGGTAAATTTTCCTCTGTTTGCAGATGATATGATCTTATATGTAGTAAACTCTGAAGATTCTGGAAAAAAAAACTGTTACAATGAAAAGAAATTCAGCAAAGTAGGAGGACACAGATCAACACAGAAAAATCAATGGCATTTCTATACACTAACAATGATCAATCTAAAAAGAAACTTACAAAACAATTGCATTCACTATAGTATCCCAAAAAAGAGTAAAATACTTAGGAATTAACTTAAACAAGGAGGTAAAAGACATGTATGGAAAATACAAAACGCCACTGAAAGAAATGAAAGAAGACATAAATAAATTGAAATACATCCCATGTTAATGGTTTACAAGACTTCATCTTGTTAAAAAGCCAATACTACCCAAAACGATCTACAGATTAAATGTGATCCCTATGAAAATCCCCATGACACTTTTACAGAAATAGAAAAAAAAAACTATCCTAAAATTCATATAAAATCTCAAGGGACCCCAAATAGCAAAAGCAAACTTGAAAAAGAAGAACAAAACTGGAGGACTTACACTCCTCATTTAGTAACGTACTACCGAGCTAAATCAAAAGAGTGCGACATTGGCATAAAGACAGGTATAAAGACCAATGGAATAGAATAGAGAGTCTGAAAATAAGCCCTCACATATATGGTCAAATGAATTTTTACAAGGGTGCCAAGACAAGTCAATAGGGAAGGGACAGTCTTTGCAACAAATTATGCTGGGAAAACTACTGGATATCCACTTGGAAAAGGATAAAGTTGGACTTTTACCGAACTCCATATACAAAAATTAACTCAAATTGGATCAAGATCTTAAATATAAGCCTTAACGCAATACAAATCTTAGAAGAAGACATAGGACAAAACTTTATGACATTGGATTTGGCAATGTTTTCTTGGATATGACACCAAAGGCACAGGTAACAACGGCAACAAAAATAGATTGCACTTCATGAAAATGTTTTAAAATGTGTGCATCAAAGACACTTATCCACAGAGTAAAATGGCAACGCATAGAATGGGAGAAAATATTTGCTAATCATGTATCTGATACAGGATTAATAGTCAGAATATATAGAGAACTCCCAAAACTCAACAACACAAAAACAAAAACCCAATTCAAAAGTGGACAAAGGATTCAGACATTTATCCAAAAAAAGATTATACAAATGGCCAATAAGCACATGAAGAAATGTTCAACATCAGTAATCATTAGGAAAATGTAAATCAAAAGTGCAAAGAAATACCACCTCACACCCATTAGGATGGCTACAAGGAAGGATGGAAAGAAGGAAGGAAGGAAGTCCAGAAAACAAGTGCAGGTAGAGATCTGGAGAAATTGGGACTCTTATGCTCTCTTGGTGGGAATGTAGAATGATGAAACTGCTGTGGGAAACAGCATGGCCTTCATCAAAAAGTTAAAAATAGAATTACTGTATGTTCCAACAATTCCACTTCTGGTTATATATCCAAAAGAATTGAAAGCAAGATCTGGAAGAGTATTTGTACACCATGTTCCTAGTAGCATTATTCACAATAGCTAAAATGTTGAAGCAACCCAAACCCAAGTGTCCATCAACAGATGAATGGATATGCAAAAATGTATATACATGCAAGAGAATATCATTCAGCCTTAAAAATGAAGAAAATTTTGCAATAGACTGCAACACGTATGAAGCTTGAGGACATTATGCCAAGTGAAATAAGCCGGTCACAAAAAGACACCTACAGTGTGACACCACTTACATGAGGTACCTAGAGTAGTCAAAATGATAAAGACAGAAAGTATAATGGTGGTTGCCATGGGCTAGGGGAGAGGATTCTGGGGAGTTTCTGTTTAATGGGTAGAGTTTCAGTTTTACGAGATGGAAAGAGTTATGGAGCTGGATGGTGGTGATGGTTGCACAACAAAGTGAATGCATTTAAAACCACTGAACTGAACACTTAAAATGGTTAAGATGGTAATTGTCATGTTATACACATAACAATAAATATTTTACCCCAATAAAAAAGTGGAAAAAAGCAAGACCTGTAGTACAATCATACTACAGAACATCACTCAGCAATAGAAAGGAATGAACTGATACACCCAACTTGGATGAATCTACAGTGAATTATGTTGAAGAAAAGCCCATCCCAAAAGTTTACATACTGTATGGTTTTATTTGTATAGCTTTATCACAATGACAAAGTTATAGAAATGAAGAACAAATTAGTGGTCTCAGGGCTTAGGGAAGAAGTGGGAGAGAAGTGGGTCTAACTATAAGAGGACAACGTGAGACATGATAGAAATGTATCTTCACTGTATGAATGTTAAAATCCTGGTTGTGATATTTTATTATAGTTTTGCAAATATCACCATTGGGGAAAACTGGGTGAACGACACGCTGGATATCACTGTATTTTTTCTTACATCAGCATGTGAATCTATCTTTTTTATCTCAAAATATGTTTAATAATTCAAAAATTAAAATAGTAATATAAATAAGTGAATAAATAGATAGGTGTGTCAGTTACTCCAGTACTTCAGCTTCTGAGTATATTCTAGAACATAATAAATATTTACTGGCACTACTGTATGCAGAACACTGTTCCAGCTACCAAAGATACAGCAACAAACAATGATAATAAAAACAAAAGCATAAGCCATACTTCGATGTATGTATCTCTTTTCAAGTTGATTTAATGTTAGCGTTTCTGCCTTAATGGTCAAAGTGTTTGCTGAGTTTGGTTTCTGAGAGGAATAACTGTTGATTTTAAAATAATACATGAGTTATAAACATATTTATGTACAAATAACCACAATTACTCAGAAGCATATCATTTAATTATTTTTGGATCGGATTTGTAAACAGCAACGCACTTCACCAATGTGCTCATTCACCTTTCCTCTGACAGACTCTGGCTACAACATTTATTCACATAATGGTTATAAACATTTGTTTGATTAAAATAGTGCTGGACTGTTTTAATAAATGTTGTAATAGAAGGTTTGTATATTTTTAAAATTTATTTATTATTGGAATAAATTTGGCAACATGTCTTCCTCTCTCAATTTATGAGCCAATAAACATGGAGAATCTATCTTTGAATTTATCAGTCACTTAAAACTCTGCAAAATGATTATGATGCAAAGTATTTCGATTCCTAGCTGTTTTTTGCAATATTTATCACCTATTGATGGTAAATTATTAAAATTCCTCTGGGGGATAGTCTTTAATTTGAAGTTAACTAAAATGAAACTATATAAATAAAGTGTTTTATAAATGCACGTGGAAAGTATTGATAAGGCTAATGCCTTGCAATGCAAGATGGTTCAGATAAAAATTAAGGGATCCTTCTGCCTTCCTAATATATGTACACACTCATCATGTGTGAATGTGTGTATAATATGGGTTATGTATTTAATATATACGGTTCAAAAGAGAGAACATTATAGTTAAAATTATAAAACTTAAGTCCTAATTCTAGGTATTTCCATAAATAACTGAATGAAAGTGTTCACATCATTTAATTTTCTTTGAGTCTCAGTTTCCTCATCAGTAAAATGGAATAATAATACCTGCCTTTTATCTTTTACAGGGTCATTATAAAAATAAAATTAAGTAGTATACCTAGAAAGGGCTTTGGAAAAAAGAGAGGGTTCTTCAAACACAAGCTTTTATTGTGGAACACAGCAGAATTTTGTGATAGGTTGGCTCAAATTACTTAATAATTTTTGAATGACTAAATAAATCTTTTAAACCTGTGATTAGTAGAAAAGTAAGAGAAAGTTAAAGATGCCCATAAGTGACTTTCCAAATGTTTACCAGTGTTCCTGTGCCAATTCATCCTCTTCTAATTAAGCTTGTTATGTTTCAATATATGAACAATCAGGAAAAATGAAAATTTATTTATTATGCATTTTGTTCTGTGTTGTGTTTAGTTATAGGGGGTCCCTGACTTATCAAGACCTAATTTAAAAGTTATTAGCTAATTCTATCCTGAGAATAAATTAAGAGAATAGGAAAAGCATAACCACCCTGCTGTAGTGAGACATTCCCCCCATAGACACATTACTCGAAATCATACTATTTAATAATAGTTCCAGGGCTTCCCTGATGGTGCAGTGGTTAAGAATCCGCCTGCCAATGCAGGGGACACGGGTTCGAGCCCTGGTCTGGGAAGATCCTACATGCCGCGGAGCAACTAAGCTCGTGCACCACAACTACTGAGCCTGCACTCTAGAGCCCACGAACCACAGCTACTGAGCCCATGCACCACAACTACTGAAGCCTGCATGCCTAGAGCCCGTGCTCCGCAACAAGAGAAGCCACCACAACGAGAAGACTGTGCACCGCAACGAAGAGTAGCCCCCTCTCGCCTCAACTAGAGAAAGCCCGTATGCTGCAAGGAAGACCCAATGCAGCCAATAAATAAATAAATAAAGTTTATTTTTAAAAAAATTAATAGTTCCAGTGCTATTGCTAGTACAGTAGCTTACACCATTCAACCAGCACCACCCTATTAATATGACAGTTCTATTTGTTTCTGACACAGCTGAAATTGACACAGTTTCATCTACTTATGGGCTAAATCGTGGTTGTGGTGGATTATCCATGATATCAACTGTTTATACTGTTTTTTCTGTAAGAAGGTATATTTGGAGTTCCCTTAAGTTTATTTATAAAGGGACTTTGGAAACATATTCTTTTATAATATGCCTATCCTCTCATTGTAACAATATTGCTCTGTTTTTTATTGGAAATGCATTGCATTGAACTACATATGACATGATAATATTTGAACATATTAAAGGCTTTTCCAGTATTTCCTTTTCCTATTTAGGAGCATCTAGGTCATTCTCTGCTCTGCGCTTCAGAAGAAGGTGGATGACAAAAGAAAGACAGATTCAGGAAGCTATTTCCTGGCATTTGGGGTCAGCAGCTCAGCCCTGGAAAAGGGGGTGAATGGGAGACAATAAAGCTGATTCCGGGCAGCACACGGTGTTGTCAGGGTAAACTTTCCTGGCTCCTTTCTACCTCCAGACTAGATCAAAATCTCCTGGACCCAGATTGGAAGAAGTATCAGAAAGGAAATCAGAAGTGAGTAGATATTGATAATGGTGGGTGTCATGATGCTGCCTTTCTCCCCGCAGCTGAGCTCTGGGAATTGGCAAGGATGAGACAAATGTCATGATAGGCTTGAGCTCTGAAAGCAGAGGTCATCCCTAGAGACCATCTCTTGGCAGGGGACACGCATCATAGTGCAGTGCCTCAGAGCTGGACCTGGACCCGTACTGGGGGGAACAGGGCTCAGCAAAGAGTGACATGCATGGACGACCAGAGGTCAGCGCAAGCAAGCACAGTTCAGTAGGTGAGTATAGACAGATGGCAACCAGAAATCCACTTGCCGCGCATCCTGCCTGTGCCTGAGGCAGCCTCCAGGAGCCTAGGCGGGATCCTGGGTAATTAAGTGGCCCGAAAATCCAAACTGAGTGAGCAAAAAGAGAGCTGGAATTTTTTTCCTGCAGACATTGGGAGCTAAATGGACATGTGTGAGCAAGGCTGTTATCATAAACATTCTAACACTCGTCTTAAGAAAGAGTATTTTGGTTATAAACCATAGACTTACAAATAATTTATTTTGCATTAAAATAAATGTTTAAAGTTAAGGGTTGCGTTCATTTTTTTTGTATGAATCTCTTATTTGAGTAGAAAGTAAATTACAGAATGTTATGTACATTTTGATATCTAAATAAATTAAAAAGAATAGAATATGCAATTCTGCATATGTAACTATAAAAAGAACATAAAAATGTGGTATGAATGTACACCAAATTTACCACAGAAGTTTCCTCTGAGGAGGGGAAGAATGGGACAGGGGCTTCAACTATAGCTGCAATGTTTGTTTTTAGAAAAAACATATTTAAAACAAACATAAAAATATGTAAATCTCCCTCTTTCTCATTGTTTCTTGCTCTCAGAATAAGCCTTTGGTATAAAGTGCTGATGTATCATCTACTAGTTCTCCTTTTTCCTCAGTTGCAGTTGATATTGATGAGGATGCGACAGTTCGAGTGTCTAAAAGCGTGTTGGAGTGTAGCTATTATGGTAACTTTGAGATAGTGGTAGCTGAGTTGGATGTTACAAATAGAATTTCAGCATGAGGAGATTGGGGTGAAAGTTCCCTGCTACAGGGAACTGAGACAAAGGCTTCAACCTGAAACAGTTGGCTGTCATTTTCAAAGGGGGACATCTGGTGGTGGGGAAAAATAGAATGATAATAACCTGAAAAGATGGCCAAAAGAAAGATGCTGCTTTGGCTGGTGAGAGGTGAATATACTGTAAACATGAGGCGAAGAACCACAGAAGGTGTGTGTAAAGAGGAAGTAGCTGGGGGCATGGTGAGGGGAAGGGACAGTTATAGGGAGTCTGGGACTGACATGTCCACACGACTATGTTTAAAGTGGGTAACCAACAAGGACCTGCTGTAGAGTATGGGGAACTCTGCTCAGTGATATGTGGCAGCCTGGATGGGAGGGGAGTTTGAGGGAGGGAGAATGGCTGATTTGCTTTGCTGTGCACCTGAATCTATCACAACATTGTTAATCGACTATACTCCAGTATAATATAAAAAGTTAAAATGAAACAAAAACAAAACAAAAATAAATAAATAAAAACCACGCCGTTAAAAGAAAAGATTGAGTGGAGATTCCCTTTCTTTAATTATGACAGTGACTAAGAAAATAAATAAACATATCTACAAATAAGCATAAAAAAAGAGGAGGTGGCTGGCTGGCTAAAGTACCTGGGGAGGTGAGAGTGACAAGAGCCAAGCCTGCAAGGGGACTATTAACTCCAGAGAGAAAAGAGTGGAATAAAGTAAGAATTCAAACAAAAGAAGACAAACCATAAAACAACCTTTCCCCAGCCTCAGCATACACTCTACCTTCCTTCCTGTTGAGGATAGTGTTAACAGACTCCACAGAAGAAGTTCAAAGTAGAATATTTAAAAATAAAAAAGGATACTGTGTTCTGGTTTCTCTTTAAGATTAGAAATACCTGATATACTCTAGATAAATACATTTAACTAAATTAAGACTAAACCACATTTTGAAGCATAAGATTGAATCCTATTGTTTTCTAAACACAGTAATCAAGTCCGTTAAGCAAAAAAAGCCACCACAAAACCCTCAAAACGTAGATGAACCCCAACGGTTGAAACCTGACTAGTTTGTTACAGCAAACACAGAGACAAAATCACAGATGGTATCCGATCTTCACATCTCAATTTGGTTACAATAACTCTGGCAAGGGTCTTAGAAAGTTCTTTAACAGGTGAAACTTACCAAATTTCCAGGAGGTATTATTGTCTTCTTTCTTTTTCTTTCTTTCTTTCTCTATTATTTAAGAAGAATAAACCTTGAGTATAAGATGTCCATGCATCATTTACTAACTTTTTTCCCCTTTGAATCGAATTCGATATTGGAGGTGCGATGGGCAGTTCAAGTGTCTACAGAAATGTGCTGGAGTGTAACTGTTATTGTAAAGCTGCCCCCAAACCAGGAAGGTAAACATTCTCCACCGTGGGACACGTAAGTGCCTTGTTGAATGCTCTTTAGGAGAAGTAATGAGTAGACCCTAGAAACCAAGGCATGAATGATGCTATGCAGATGAGCTCTCTCTCCTGCCTACCCACGGCCACACTATGGCTTTAAAATTCAAAATCCTCAGCTGAGTGCATAAAGTTATGTTAAAATGAAACCACTGGCTTTCATTCCAACAGACAGAATGTCAAGTCAAAATTACCAAAAATACCTTCCCAGAGTCAAAAGGCCATCAATGCAAGAAGCTGATCAAATTAGGGAAGTTTTGACATGGTGCTTCTTTAAATATTTCACAAAGATTATAATGAAAAGATGACACTTACTTGGGGGAGATGGTTTAATATCTACCCAGTAGGAGAGACTGAAGTTATTTCCATATCTCTTTACTATTTTTAAAGTTTATTTTTTCTCATTCTAAATGTAACACAGAAATGAAACAAAACAAAATGAATCAATACTGCCCATGGTACCTAGTATGCTTAAACTTACAGGGCACGAATACACTGGTTCCAAACCACTGCCCGGTTTAACCTAAGCCCTGCAAGCTGATACTTGGGGCCCCTGCTGATGTTGGGTGCTTCCCTGCAGCTCAACCAAACCTCCTCAGTGATCTCTGCTTCCAGCCACACACCCCTGCAGCCCAGCTCCATCCTTTCTGCTCTGTCTGTCCTTGCTCTCCCTGTGAAATTATCCAGCAGCCCTACTCAGAGGGCTCAGAGTCTGCCTGGTGCTGTCAGGTGTACTGTTTTTAAAACTATATGCAATATTTTTTCTAATCAACATTATGTAGGTTCCTCAAGACCAGAACTTTTATTTTTCCATAATTGAATCCCTAACTAGCAGAGTTATCTGCATTCATTAAGTAACCAATAGAAGTTTGTCAGTTGATTTGTATCTGTATTTTCTTGGTCAATTATTGACATCTCTGCTTTTCAGTTACTTCTTTAAATAAGTCATTAAAATGCATCACTCAGATTTTTATTATAATAATATATTTTCATGTTTTAGTTTCACTCCATAATCAGAAGTTTAATTACAGTAGCCATATTTTTGTTTATAAACCTTGACACATGTTTCTACATATAGATAATGGCCAATCTCTGAATCTAATATGAAAGTTAAATTAACTTTCAAAGTTATTAAAATATAAATCTTTGATGAATGGGTTCTTTGCCTTCTTTTATTCAATCTGAGGAATTTGAAAAATAACATTATTACTTAAGTGCTTTGTTGTGTTCTTGTTATTATAATGCAAAGTTATAATATTACAGTAATGCCAATGAAGGTGGATTCAGGATTTATTATAGTTCATTGCATACACATTAGAATAATTTTTTCGAATAGAGTTTGTGAAACAAAAGATAAATTATTTTCTCCATCAAAAACCACTTTTATTTTCAATAAAACCATTGCACAAAAGTTTTTCTTACTCTTTGTACTAATCGGTCTTAGGGTAGGCTGACTATAAGTTGCAGAAGATCTGATTACAGTTAGGGGGGCCATGGATCTTTGTTTGCCTGGAACAGTCCTAATTTATACCTATTATTCTGACATGATTATTAATACTGCCCCTTTACTTAACAAAAAATCTTAGTTTGGATAGTCACTCTAGTTATACTGCCAGTTCAAACCAATTGTGTCTTTATGTAGATTAATTAACTTCTACTGGGCTCAATTTCCCATTTTTAAAATGAGGAGGTTGACCTAGGTGATATGTCAGGCCTGTTCAGCTCTACCGTTATGACCTGTGAAGAAAGCATAGGCAGGTCTGAAGAATGATGTTGCTTATAGTTTTCTAGTTCTCAGGATAACAAACTTCCTCACCAAAGATTCACAGAAAGGCTCCCTTAAAACAGCTACTTAATACAAAACAAAAATCCAAATTCTGCTCTCTGATCTGACTCTGGCGTGCTGTTATTTGCTAAGCTCTATGTGGCTCATTCCTCGTGTAAAGACTTGTCAAGAATGACAAAACCCTTTCAACAATCAATCGTTTTCTTAGGTAGGTCTTTAAGTTAAATAAACTTTACCTCTTCTGTGGATATAATCTGGGGAAGGAGGCAGAGAGGTGGGGAAAAGCAGGATGAGGCAATATGAACCAGCAGCAAAGCTGGCAAAGGAGTATCTGCATATTCAGCAACAGCTAAACGGGGGTGTGCAGGAGGGGGCTGAGTGCTGCCTCGGGCCTGTTTGCTAACAATACACCCACGAGAAGGGGGATTTCTAACCCAAATGCCAGGATATTTGAGATCCTCAAAAGTAATACGAGGGATCTATAAACTATTTCAATAGTTTGAAAATGCAAATGGAAAGTGGTCATTAACTTTATAGCTGTATTAGCTTATCCAGAGGATTGGATTCCTGTGCTTTCAGCCAGCATTCTGTGAACCCATTGTGATGGGAGCAGGACGGGATGGATAACCAGACAGAAGAAAGCCTAGTTGAGACAATTCTGTAACGAAGGACAGCTGACCTCAGTCTATTCATTTTTGACAAGACATTTTTACCATAGAAGTCAGAGTCACATGCAGTCCAGGTGTTACATGTAACAGCCCGTGAGTAGTTCTTTAGCTTGGGAATTTATGAGGAAGAATATAGGTTTTGTTGAGAATAACTGAAAGCAGTCTGCAGTGAGAAGGATACAGACTGGTAGGTTACAAGATTTGCATATGCAGAATTACATCAGGTGGGCGCTGATGTCGGACAGTAATTCCTTCATGCTCTGCTCCATAATTGCCCTTTCAGGGCAGTTGGGGACACTGCTCTGCTTTGGAAGCTGTTTCTTCTGGACACGGAAAGTCCTCCTGTGTGTGTTGTGGTCATTGCTCTGTGCAGTCTCTGCTGTACACTTGCTCCTGTCTAGGGTTTACTACTAATTACAGAGAGTTCTTGGATTTTACTAAGGCATTTTCTCAAGATGCAGTCACTGTATGCAATTTTTTTCCTGTTGACTTCCATCTGATTTGCTCTAAAATTTGCTGGATGCCTGCTTTGCTAGTCGCAGAGGTCAGTGTTTCTTGTATAGTAAATCTGACCCAGTAGAAGGAGAACCTGGACAGGTTGTGGGGAATGATGATGGCTAAATGTGGCGGGGCAAGTTTGGAGGGGGCCTTGAAGGCCAGGCAGGGGTGAGGTTTGAAATGCTAGGAGAGAGGGCTCATCAAATGTCTCTGGTTAGGAGAGTGACAAAATAGTGGCGCCGTAAATAAATTAGAGTAGTCTAATTTTCTTGGGTCCTAAATTAAAGTCATATTTTAAAAGGGACTTTTTATTTAAGCCCCCGACTCCAGGAAGAAAAGTGTTTTCCCAAGTGGTCTACAGAACTCTTGAAGGAGATGTTTATAGGAAAGTCCAGGGAAACAGGTTTTGTCATGAGGTAAGCTTGGGAAATTGCCTCTTAACTTATCCTTTGTATGCCTAAGATTGCACAATAATATTTTAAACATCTTCTACACTAAAGAAATCCATTTAATTTTGGTTGCCATGTAACTTTCAAACTTACTGGAGAGCAAGATTTGTGCTTGCACACATGTGTCATAAAGCATCGGTCAATGTTCTGCGAAACTCTGACACATAGGCCTTGTTCACAAAGAACAAGATAATTCAGTATAAAAGCCCTTTTAATGCTGAAAAACCTGACAAGATAATGCATTTGTTACATTCTTCCTATACGTCAGGAGCTGTGTTTTCTACGTGCTGCCTCCCACAGAGCCGGACATCACTGGAACCCATGTCAGTTACGGAAAGATGAACGTCCTTTCTCTAGACTACTAAAATATCTCTGCTTTCATTTAAGCCTATTTCCTCTTGCTGATATTCACACACTTTCGGAAAGAAAAGGATCAATATCCTGTTTATATAATGCGAACACTTTCCTTTTAATAACTTCCTTTGAAGTTTTCTCTTCCTATTCAGTCATCAGTTTGAATCACTTTGGTCTCCGTTTTTGAACTCTCACTAGTGTTCCATCCTCTTTCTCACAATCACTCTAAGGCAGCTTTGAAGTTCATCAGTAAACAAGAAACAGGGAACAGAGACTTCCTAGTACAAAAGAGGCAGCTGAGTCATAGGTCCTGGAGCAGAAGACTCCGGGTCCTGTGGACGTGAAGGCTCAGGGGGCATGTGGGCTGCGAGGGGCGGGCAGAGGGGAAGCCTGCCTCAACCCAGCCATGGAGAGACGAGACCCACGCGCCTGCCCAAGGCCCTCAGAAGTTCCAGAGCTGAAACATTATCCCACAGCTACCTGACGGGCACTGAAGCAAACACACAAAGACTCCTCAGGAATATTATGGGAAGCCAGTCAAGATGATAAAGTGACACAATTGTTCTTTCTTAACAAGAGCCTAGTGTGCTTAATCTTGAGTTTAATACTTCAAATAGTGACATTTTAACCTGAGTGGAAAAAAACATTGGTGTCAAATTGTAGTCACATGTTTATAATTCTCTCTATAAAGACGTAGAGGCTTTGTGCAGATGTTAATCTTCAATAAATATGATTTCACGTAATCGACTGGCAGTTCACACATTCCCTGAACTTGTTCTGAGGGGCAGGTGAGAGTTACAACCCTAAAGACCTATATCAGGGCACCTAATTACTTTGTCCACGCCTGTGCCAAGAAATGAAGGGCAACCAGGGAGGCGGGGTGGCGTATTTGCTCTGGGCGGCCTCGGGACGCAACCTCCTGTGACACAGTGGAGGGTGAGTAGTGTCACACCTACGCAGCATTCCAACCCCTCTGAATCCAAGGGATTAGGAAGTTTCCAAAACTGATGCCTAAGAACTGGATATTAATCAAACAGGAAGGTAAATAATAAATTACCTCTACAGAGATACGCTTTCCGAGATAATTGAAAAGTTTAATAATTTATTTTGTACTTTAAGAAGGAAGTTTATTCACTTTCAGAAATTTTTTTCTTAAAGATCTAGGACGGGATAGACCAGGAGAAATAGCTGCATGGGCATGCCTGCTCCAATGTCTGGCCCATAGAGCACATTCTGATTATGAATCAACCAGGCATGGGGAAGGGCACTGGTTTCAAAGCCAGGAGGTCTGGAACCGAATCCTGGCTCTGCCAGCTACTAGTTACATGGCCTGGATGTATGGCATGGGATAAGTCTACCTTCCTCGTATGGCTTCGTAGGGATGGGGAAGGGCAATGTGTAGAAAAGTCTCTGACATCGTCGACAGCTTTTCCTCTTCCTCTAATGAATTCTTTTCCCGTCTACCCACACATATCCTCTTTCCCTCAGCCCTGGGGCTCCTTAAGCCACAAAGTGTGTTGGGTGAAGGCAGCCGAGGGAGTGTGGGCGCTCTTTCCCCGGCAGCTTCCCGTAGGGCACCTGGGGCAGGAAAGTCTATAGGAAATTTGTTAAAGCCATCCATTTTGCATCCCAGCTGAGCAGACTGGTGCTGGTTTTTATCCTAAGAACTCAATCTCTTCTGTCCCGGGGTACCGTCGGGCTCCAGTGATGGGGAATCTGCTTCCATGTATTATGAAGGAGCCGCATCAGTCATTAGGACTTTATTCTAGTTTTTGATCAGACAAGGATGAAATAACATACATGGAGACTTCTCTATCAGCCATTTTAATCTCTAGGAAAGCCAGAAGTGGGTACCGAGGCAAGTTATCTGTACTCATGGCACAACCCTTCAACTCTCACTTTTCTGGCGCCCTTTACTTTGCCGTTTTGCATCCCCTGTCTTCAAGGGCAGAGGCCCCCTCCCCCGCTTCGACCTCAGCCGGCCGTGTGACTCACTTTGGCGGGTAGAATGTTAGCTGACCCGGAGCAGGCAGGGCTCTGAGAAGCCCTTGCTATCCCCCTGCCTCCCTCACTCCTCTGCCTCACCACGGGTATATTGTATTCCCGCTATAATTCCACTGTGAACGGAAAGATACGCGTGTACGTATAGAGGGGTTGCATGCCTTGCGCAGGTGTCCCTGCTCTGCCAAAGCACAGTGCTCCTGCGCAGCCTTCTGTAAACCAGCAGAGCGTAAGGCGAAGAGCGATTGACTAATCGCGGTAAAGCACAGATACTCACAGACACAGTGCATAGCACTGGCGGCCTGGGGGCATGGGAACAGTAAGAGTGGAAGATTGTACCATGAGTACAGATAACCTACCGCAGTTCACACTTCTGGTGTGAACTTTCATGCAAAAACAGTTACAGAGCCAACTGTAAAATGTAAAAATAGCAACAAATCCCCCAGGGCCCAAGAATGTGTCTGTGTGAGAGTATAAATGTAACCATAAAGGGCTGGAATAAACTGTCTTAGGGCTTCATCAGGGAAGGTACTTGGGACACCGGTCTCTTCTGTGTAAAGCTCCGAGCATTCTGGCTGCTTGCCCGCACCCCTCCCCGCCACCCCCCAACCCGCCCCCCCCGACACAGTGCATAGCACTGGCGGCCTGGGGGCATGGGAACAGTAAGAGTGGAAGATTGTACCATGAGTACAGATAACCTACCGCAGTTCACACTTCTGGTGTGAACTTTCATGCAAAAACAGTTACAGAGCCAACTGTAAAATGTAAAAATAGCAACAAATCCCCCAGGGCCCAAGAATGTGTCTGTGTGAGAGTATAAATGTAACCATAAAGGGCTGGAATAAACTGTCTTAGGGCTTCATCAGGGAAGGTACTTGGGACACCGGTCTCTTCTGTGTAAAGCTCCGAGCATTCTGGCTGCTTGCCCGCACCCCTCCCCGCCACCCCCCAACCCGCCCCCCCCCGCCTTAGGCAATGTCTTACAAACGAATGTGCTGCCAGATAGGTTTTGCTCACAACACAGGCAGCCTTGAAGGCCCTGGCCCCGCGGGAAAGCGAGGCAAGTCCCAGCACGCTTTGGTCCTTCGGATGCCCACGTAGGCACCGTCTTGGTGGGCTGGTGCTCTGCGTCGCCGTGTCGCTATTCTAGACTAAGAGTGCAGAGTCTGAAGAGCTGGCATTGATCAGAGACACACTGCTAGACCCTAGAAACTTAAAGACTATCAAGGACCGTCCAGGTAGAAGGTGGGGTAGAAAGGTGGCAATTTTTATGATCTCTAGGGTTTCCAGTCTTTCCACCAAGCAACGGGTGCTCATCACGTGCCAAAACCAACAGCCAATCACATTGCCTATTTTCTTCTTTTAAAATAAATTTATTTATTTATTTATTTTTGGCTGCTTTGGGTCTTCGTTGCTGCATGCGGGCTTTCTCTAGTTGAGGCGAGCAGGGGCTACTCTTCGTTTTGGTGCGCGGGCTTTTCATTGAGGTGGCTTCTCTTGTTGCAGAGCACAGGCTGTAAGCGCACGGACTTCCGTAGTTGTGGCACACGGGCTCAGTAGTTGTGGCGCACGGGCTTAGTTGCTCCGCGGCATGTGGGATCTTCCCAGACCAGGGTTTAAGCCCGTGTCCCCTGCATCGGCAGGAGGATTCGTAACCACTGCACCACCAGGGAAGTCCCGCGTTGCCTATTTTCAAGGCTCTATTTAGCCAGAAATTCAAATTTCTCTAAACATTGAAAAATCTTCCCTTGGGGGCATATTTCAGGTGGCAAAGCTTCAGGTGGCAAAGCAGGACAAGCAGCATCATAAGCTCAAGGAAACTCCCACATGATCAACTGACCACATCACACTTGAGCATTTAACTCCTGTCAACACAATTTCAATCATTACACTAACAAAACTTCCGAAGCCTGAAAAAATAAAACTGAGGAGCTATCACCTGGGAAACTTAACAAACAAAACTTACTGAGGATTAGCTGGATCACTAAAGGGCTTTTATGGTTTTGCTGTAGGAAAGTGAGTCAAGGTGAGGATGGCAATTGAAGCCGATTTCTCCAGAGAAGCACTCACCTATCCTTGGTGGACCGAAGCTGGACAGCAGACCACTGAGAGATGGAAGCGGAGGAACGACAGTCATCGGTCCACTGGGAAATAAAACCAAATCCTCCAGCGTATGTGGGATACTGTGTGTCTTGTGTGAAGAGAGTGAGGCACTGCCCCATCTGTGATGGGATACAGTAACACAAGAGCTTTGGAAATGTCATACTGTCCTAAAGCAGGCAGAAAAACAGATCAGTGGTGACTCATTGAGAATATGGACCTTCCAGGATCTGCAGAAATTCTCTTTACCATCTCAGTGTGAACTGAAACATTTCTATAGCAGGCAGATCAAGGTTCCTCTCTGTTTCCCCCTCCCACCTCTCCCTGCCTTCTCCAGTCTGGGTTATCGGGGCTATGCCTGTGTGTGTCATCATTCGAGACAGCATTCCATAGTGCAGGAGTTTGGGGGATGCTGGCGTAAGCTATTGGACGACCCGTGTCCCAGACAAAAGGCAGTTCACTATTTCTGCGTTTAATCAAGCCAAGTGTCCAGGAGGCTACGCTGGGTTTGGGGACTAGTCCTGGCCGGTAAGAAAGCATTTCTGCCTGGGGTCCAGGACCAGAAGGGGGCGCTAGCAGAATACTTGGACTTTCAGACCCCAGTGAAGGGTCACTCAGCAGTAATAGCAAAGTCCTGAGTGAATGGATCTAGCACTGGGAAGAGCGTGCTGAGGCGATTGACTCCAACGTCAGTGTGCTGTGTCAGCACCGACTTATTTCTAATTTCCCGCCCTTTGGGATGAGTTTCCGTATTTTACAACTAGTTCCCACCGGCTCTGTCCCTCCTTTTCCTGCAGAAACTCTTGGCTGCGGGCCTCAGCCTGGCTGCCCTTTTCTTGCCCATCTCATTTACATGCAGCCACTGTGGCCTCGGTGTCAAACAGCACAGCCTCAGCTGAAGAGAGGAACAGAAGCTCTGGAAAACTCTCTGGAAATCCACTGAAGACTTTGCCAAGGGAAGGAGGAAAAGGTAACTAGTTGGCAAAAAGGGATAATAGCTTTGGACTGTTTTGAGGCCTTTGGTCATGGAGAACCCCTTTACTGTACAAATTCTGATCAGTCCAAAGCAAATCCAATCAAACCCCGCAAAAGCTGTCTTGTTGGGATTTCTGTTTTATCTGAGTTAAAATTGCGTGGTAGTTTAGTACATATCTGTTGGTATTATGGAGACACCTGAAGAAGCTTTCTGGTTAGCATGCTGTCAACACAATATTTTTTTTCTACTAGGTTTTGGAATAGAAATCATTTGATTTGAGTCGTGAAGAATAAAATGCCCTTTGGTTGCATCTCAGTGATTCATAGTGGAAAGGTATTATTTAGGAATTTTGAATAAGTACCTTAAAATGAGGTGATTGAATATAATAGTATCTGAAAAATAGAAAATAGATTTGGCTTACGTTCCTCTTTAATGCTCTGTTTTGGGTAAATGAATCAATAGTAATCTCTCCCTCTTTCCAAAAGAAAAAAAAAGGGACAGCTGGGAAAGGGCAAAATGGAGAGTTTTAAAACCAGAGACAGTACCGTCCACCCATCACATATGGACAAATGCAGGATTCCTTGTCTCTGAGCTCCCTCAGCAGTTTGGGTGTTTGGTCACCTCAGCCTGATGCCAACCCCTCGACTGCCTTGGAGATGATTCCTCACTTACTCTCAGAATCTCCTAAGTCAGTGAGCCCTGTTCCCTGAGGCAGCAACGCGCAGAGTCCAGAGCAGGGGATCTGAGGCCATATGGCTGGTTTAATCCTGACTCTGACTTGCTAGCTGAGGAGTACTGAGGAGTACTGAGTACCCTCCCTCTGCTTTAGCTGCATGGGGATAGGCAAGTAGCCTCTAAGCTGTTTGAGGATTAAATAGGTTTTGTAAGAAAGAGAAAGCTTTTAGTATACCACCTGGTTCGTGGTAGGTGTGCTATTCTTTTTTGATAAATGAAAGAGCTTTTTCTCAGGCTCATATGGCCTGGTCTCTTTAAAGACCCACCTTTGTTACTTCTCTGCTGCGTTATCTTCTTTCCCCTACTTCCACATCCTGATCATAGACAACTGGCAGTTGGTGGCCATCCCTCTGAGGTATGGAATGTTCTCCGTGGTATCAGTTAAGAAGGAAACACAAGTTGAGATACTGAAAAAAAAAAAAAAACAAAAAAAACCAAACTTACAGTGGCTTCACATAACAGAAGTCACATTTCTCACTCACATAGGGGCAGGGATGGGTAGGTGGAGAGCCCTCCACCAGAGATGTGTGCTCCCTCTGTAGTGCAAATGTTTGGCTGAAAAGTTGCTGCACACGAGGACTACATTCACCAGCCCCTCTTGCATGATGAACGCAAGTAACTGAGTCCCAGGCAACAGAATACGGACAGAGTGATGTGTACGCCTCTAGAGCTGACCCATAAAGGCATCCTTTGATCCTCCACTCTGGTCTTGACTCCACTGGCTGCTGGGTGTTGATGGAGCTGACTTCAGTGGGACTTAGAGGCACACGTGGAAGAGAGCCGAGTCTCCCCCAGGCTGGGTCCCTCCAAGTTTGCCTGATGTTGAGTTCCTGTCCCTGGTCCGAAACACCCATTCTTGGGCATTCTTGGCCGTTCCTCCAAAGTGAAAAATAAGTCCTCAGTGTCTCCCCCACTGCTTGAAATGCATGTGGGCTCATGTCCTTTATTCCTTTGGATGAATTTGGTAGTTCAAATGCATTTGACCTGAGAAAACAAAGACAGGAATGTCTGTGTTGATGTAAACTATTACTACATTTTGGAATATTGGTCTATTGCACTTCTTTTTATCCCACTCTGTTAAAGTCTAAACATGAGGCTTACGTTTCTAGGATTTAAAAATATTTTCATTATTGGTACGAGATCATGCATAGTATGATCTTGCCCAATAAGTTGACAGAAGGGAATATTTTATTCCTGGGCTAAGAAACATATCCCTGTATCCAATGCAGAATTTAAAAATATTTTTAATCACTAAGTATTATACACATGTGAGAAAGTTCATAAAACATAAGGGTGTGGTTTAATGAATTATTTTACATGAACACTAATGTGACCACCACTCAGACCAAGAAATGAAAGGTCATCAGCATCTCCTGTATGACATGTCCTGATTTCATGTCTTTCCACCGAGCATGATTAAGGCACAAATTATTACTCATTAAAGGGAAGAGACCAACCACAGGGGGACCTTGGGGCTGCTGCCAAGAGGGTGTTAGGAAGGACCCCACCAGATTTGGCTGGTGTTCAGTAATCTGGGGGAGAGTCTGAGGAAGCAGGGCTCTGCTCTGGGATTGAGGCTCGGGGGATGCAGGCAGTTTTATCACTGGGGGGTCTCAACAAGTCTTAGCAGGAGGTGGGAGGCTGGGCTGATGTAGCTGTGTAGCCGTCACTCATACCAGCTGGGGTTTTGTGGTTTGGACAAAGTTTACGTTCTGTCTGTTCAGACGTGATCAGCCAGGGCTCTGGTTTTTGTCTTCCTCCTGCCTGGTGTTGACGTTCAGGGGCAGATCAGCAGGCCAGCTTTGGGACGCAAGGCAAGGCTTTTCCCTCAGGGTTCACACCCCTTTCCCACTGTGTCATTTAAAAGTCCCTCTCATAACGCTGGGAATTAAGGGGTTTAGACTTGTCCGCTAGACAGTAGCAGGTGCACTTTTTGACCTCACATTCAAATGGAAGTTTTTTCTTCTTCTCCAAGTACTATTGAAATAATAGTTAATTTTCCTCAATTTTTAAATTAACTCCAGAAGCAAGCAGTTAAAGATTGAAGAAAACAATCAGACAGATTATCACAATTCTCCAGGATACATGTTTTTACTTTCTTAATAATTCTTTATATATGATTTTTAAAAGGCCTGCCTGCAACTTGGTGTGTGATCATGTTGTAGTCTTTAAGCTTTCTCTGCCCTCAATTTCATGCTAAGTATCTAATCTGTGAAGATGCAAAAAGAAATGACGTGTAAAGGACAATTTCAATACTCAGCTAACTTTCAGCAGGAAATTTGCTTCAAAACCGTATAATACATATTTTCTTTATTTGACCATATTGGTAGCTAATTTATAACCTCATGGTCAAGAGACTTGCACTATTCTTCTAACTTTGATGTAACTTGCTGTGGAACATTGGGGTGGGCCTCCCTATCTGTAACATGAGGATGATAAGAGGGCCTCCAGATATAAAAGAGGTAACACCAGAGAAGATGCTGTAGGTTCTTCATAAATTGCTTCATATTTTACAAGGTTCTTCTAACTTACCTTTGCAAATTTTATCTACGTTATACTCTTGTGTAACAGTTATTATTTTCAATAGGAGAATATTCAACCAAGAGTGGCTCAGCAATTTGTCCAATTTCATTTAGTTTGTGTTAAGGCCAGAAACCAAGCTGCTGCTTCTTTTTTCACTCTAAACATTTATAGTCTAATCACTCTTCTACTGCATTTTTACAGCATGGCTGCTCAAGGTTTTTCTCCTAACGAAAATTATGCTAACTCTATTTACAATAGCCAGGACATGGAAGCAACCTAAGTGTCCATCAACAGATGAATGGATAAAGATGTGGCACATATATACAATGGAATATTAGTCGGCCATAAAAAGAAATGAAATTGAGTTATTTGTAGTGAGGTGGATGGACCTAGAGTCTGTCATACAGAGTGAAGTAAGTCAGAAAGAGAAAAACAAATACCGTATGCTAACACATATATATGGAATCTAAAAAAAAAAAAA
>NC_041225.1:25525692-25545059 GCF_002837175.3 Physeter macrocephalus
GGGTAAGCTGGGACGAAGTGAGAGAGTGACATGGACATATATACACTACCAAATGTAAAATAGATAGCTAGTGGGAAGTAGCCGCATAGCACAGGGACATCAGCTCTGTGCTTTGTGACCACCTAGAGGGGTGGGATAGGGAGGGTGGGTGGGAGATGCAAGAAGGAGGGGATATGGGGATATATGTATACGTATAGCTGATTCACTTTGTTATACAGCAGCAACTAACACAACATTGTAAAGCGATTATACTCCAATAAAGATGTTAAAAAAAAAGAAAAAGAAAATTATGCTAAATTGTTCTTAAGAATCTCATTTGCATGCAGGGGAAGCACTACAATACAAGGCTAAGAAAAACAAAGGCATATATCCCTACTAGCATTAAGTCTGTGGCTTTCAGTTCAAGAATTACTGCAACTGAGATCATGACTGAGCAGATCTTTCTGGATTTAAATGTGCTTGCTTCCTGGTGCCTGCTTCCTAAGTCCGTGCTGGCTGCATCTTGTAATTACTAAACACCAGGCCAGCCTTCCCAGCACTTCCAACAAGGAGTGCCACCTGTTCTGTTATTAGTTATTTGTGTTTGAGGATATTCTGAAGAAACCTGAAGTGGAAAACCATTAGGCACTAATCAAAACAAGAGAAAAACATGCATATATTCCAACTACTGCCTTCAGAAAACATTTATGGTCTACAGACCCTCTGAGCTTCCTCCCGGCAGAAAGGCAAAGTAGTACATTTCTCTTTCTTCCTATTTTATCTAAGGATAGATATTATCGTGAATATTATATAAGTAAGAAGAACAAGACACAATAACAGATAACAATAGACATATGTCAACCCTAATGACATAGAATTATTGCCAAGGGTGAAAGTAACTAATGTTTCTTTATTTTAAAAAAATGACTATAGAAAGAGCAATGGATCTTAAGGCCAAAGAACAAAGATTGAGACCTGTCCCTGCATCTCCCAGGTGAGACTTTTGGCTAATTATTTAACTCCCCAGAGTGCTTATTTCTCATTTATAAATGGTGATTTTAATATCTGCTCTACCAACTCCCAGGGTGGTTGTGAGGGTCAACTATTATAAACTTTAGTGGTTGAGACCTCTTTAATTTTTCTTTTACTTGCCTCTTACCAACATTAGTAATAAACTTGATCTGTAAAGTAAAAGGATTAATTTGAAAATTGCTCAGATTATCTTTTAACTCTAAAATTGAGAGAATGTATGGCCCTATGCCTTTCCCATTCTCTGAGCCCCTATTCACACCCTACGATCACATAAAGCCAAAAAGTTGTAGAGAACCTATTATGATCCAGGCCCTTCATTCGTATCACCATTGTTTCTTGATTTAGCTAACAATGCAAACACACACACACACACACACACACACACACACACAACTCTCAGTTAAAGAACACTTGTAAAATACTTATATATTATTTATCAAATGATAATTGGGCACCTGATATATACTAGGCACTATGTACCAAATGCTAATATTCCAGATTTACAAATGAGGAAACTGAGATTAAACAGCATGAGATTAAATAGCTAGTTAGTTCAAGAGGCAGGATTCAAACTGATGTCTTTCTTATTCCAAAGGCTGTGTGATACCAGTCTGCATGCTGCTGTCTCTCCAGGGATGTCATCTAATAAAAATAAGTTGTCTTGAACTTTTCTAACTGCCTCTGTTTAGTGTAAAGACAATTGAACAGAATCTTGGGTGGGGTGGTGGTGAGGGGAAACATTGTCTGGTTGTGGGAACCAAAGTCTAAAAATGCTTTTGCTAGTATGAGTAACATATGTAAACAACACCTATTCTGATTCATAATTCCATAAGGTTGAATGGCGCCCTGCACTGTCACTTTGACCTAGAAAAGCAATACAACCTAGGCAACTATGCCTTAATGGAAGAGCAAGGCTTGAAGCAAAAAATTGGAACCCTGGCCCTGACTCTGTCCATCATGAGCTGCATGCCTTTGAAGAAATTGTTTAGCTTCTCAGAATTGCACTTCTACTGTCTTCAGGACAGATGATAAACCGTATCACGCCTACATCACAAAGACATGTGAAAGCATTTTGTAAAATACAATGCTCTGCAAATATAAAAAGTTATTGGTCACTTTGGTAGAAGGCATTTCAAGTACCAATTAAAGTTGAGCTTGAAGTTATGACCTGAAGAAAGAAAGATTACTCAGTGAGTAGGTGAATAAAGAGTGTTGTAGGGCTCACATCACAGCCTTTGCGGTTTGGATGCCCAAGAAGGAGCCGGGGTAGTTGGCTCAGACAGTATTGTTGAAGCTAATGTTTAAGTACATGAACAGAATCAGCTTGAGGTAGGGATAGATCACAGGCAAAGTGCAAGTGTGGACAGTCGCTGGTAAAGTACAAGCTAAAACCACACCTGGAGAAAGTGTCAAGTCGCCAAAGCCAGAGGCAAGCAGAGTGAAACTGTTGTGGAGAAACTCAAGTCAAAAAAAAAAAACTCAAGCCCTGAGTAGCAGATGTGTGAGGTGAATGTAGTATCAGGGTATCAGGGTTCAGGGAGTCCAGGTCCAAGAAAGTTCAAGTGGGGAGAGTCTGGGCCGTGGCTTGTTGGTCTTTTGCAGCCATTTCTCCTTTGACTTCAACCACTTGTTCACATATGAAGGGGGCAGGACTAACGGCCACATTGAGGAAACAGAGCAGAGTCAGAGAACGTCAAAAAGGTGTGTGCATCTGTGGAAGATTGTCTAGTAGGGAAGACCCCGAAATCCAAAGCTACTAGTTATGAGGGAGCCCTGAAGCAAGAAATTGTAAACATAATTGATGAAATCCTCTAGAACCTGGGGAGGCCTAAGACAGAAAATTGCAATTAACTTTCTTTACCTAATACCAAAACAATCTGAAAGTTCTTATGTTGTAAATGCTGTTGACAGCTGCTGCTTTTTAGAAAAGGTACACCCATGTATATATTGTTAAAATATTTTTTTATCTAGCACCTTTTATTAATGATAATAACAGTTTCTTCAGGAGTACAAATGATTTATATTTTTGTTGATTATAGAGCAGGAAGCTTAATTTCTTCAGATCATTTCCCACATGTATAGGATGAAGACATCTCTCTATGAATATCTTTATCACATCTTCAGAGACAAAAATCTACAGTTGTACGAAAAAGAAGAATTAAAAATTTTTTACAAGGCCTAACTTCAAAGTACTCATTCAACATGCATATATATGAGGCTATTTTCTATTCTAAAATAAAATCTCCAGTACACTGCTTAGTGAAATCATTGTATTCACTGGGAATGGGTTTATATAGTGGTGGGCAAAAATGAGTCAGTTAAATAAAATAGATGTTATTTTATTCTCCCATTCAAGAATCCCAGCCTTTCCTTGTCGTTTATAGCGTTGTTTTTTAAAACATGACAGTTTTGAAGATTACAGGCTGATTATTTTATACTTATTGCCCTAAAGCAAAAAATAGCAACTTTGCTGTGGAGAAGTTTAGCAGACATGACGTTCAATAAGCAATCAAAGTTAACATAAACTGTGCTGGGACAAATTGAGATCATGTGCCACCCCACAGGATGCACTGAGAAGTACATAAGCATCTCTTCTCTGATGCTTGTCGAAGAGTCATGATCTGAGTCAAATTAGAAAGAAATATCAGACACACCTATTGAGGGACATTATCCAAAGAAGACATACCAATAGTCAACTGGTATATGAAAAGATGTTCACTATCACTAATCATCAGGGAAATGAAAATCAAAAGCACAATGAGACATCACCTCACACCTGTTTGGATGATTATTATTAAAAGAAAATCTCAAAAGATAAGTGTTGGTGATGATGTAGAAATTGGAACCCTTGTATACAGTTGGTAGGAATGTAAATGGTGCAGCCTCTGTGGAAAGCAGTATGGAGGTTGCTCAAAAAATCAAAACTACTCTATGATCCAAGCAATCACATTTCTAAGTTAATGTCCAAAGGATCTGAAATCAGGATCTTGAAAGGATATCTGCACTCCTGGGTTCATTGCAGCATTATTCACAATAGCCAAGATATGGAAACAACATAAATGTCCATTGATGGGTGAATGGATAAAGAAGATATGAGATATAGATATAGCTATATCTCATACACAGTAGAACATTATTCAGCCAGGAGAGAGAAGGAAATTCTGCCATTTGTGACAACACGGATGAACCTTGAGGGCATTCTGCTAAGTGAAACGGGCCAAATAAAGACAAACGCTGTATTTATATCACTTATATGTGGAATCTAAAAAAAGCTGAACTCATACAAACAGAGAGTAGAATAATGGTTGCCAGGGGCTGTGATGGTGTATTAAAGTACACAATGTTATGTATAAATTATATCTCAATAAAGCTGGAGAAAATAAAAAGAATTAATAAAGTAACAACTTTTGTAAACTAGAAACTACAAAGGCTACAAGGAAAAATAGAAACAATAAAGTAAATATAGAGACATCAGACTAAGCCTCTCTCAGTTCAAGACATATTAAGAACATTACATAATCAATAATATAGTTCTTATGGATATATTAAATTCAGGCCCCTGATGAAAAAGACTACATTTTATTTCAAATAATGAAAGCGTCCTGAAAACTGGTACATCATAGGACACAAAACCTCAATAAATAAAAATATACGCATTCTCCAACAATGATGTACTAAAACTAGAAATTAATAATAAAATAAGAATATAAAAAAGGTCCAGTCACCTGAATATAGCAAAAAAAATGCTATTAAATAACTGAAATTTCATATTTCCCTGAAAGTAACAATGACAGCATAATATAATATCTGAATCTGTAGGACCAAATGAAGCAGTTACAAGAAGAAATTTTGTATCAATACTTACGTCTAAAAAAATAAAAATATGAAACCAGCAATTTGAAAAGCTAGAAAGAAAACCAAGAAAAAATCAAAAGAAAGGTATTACTAAAGGCAGAAGCAGAAATTAATGAATTAGGAAAATGTTGAACTAAGTAAACTAAAGCTGTGTAGAAAAAATACATTGTTGCCATTATTATTTTGAATTACAAAACTGTCTCTGTGTGAACATAACATTTCATTTGTTTTTCCTAAAAACCTAGGAGGAATGATTGTTTTGAGTTGTGAATTTTTCAAAGATTGACAGAATTTTCTAATTTTAAATACTTAACTTTAAAAATTTAAGATGGTAACAGCAACTTTCAGTTAAAAATATAAAGGGAGAGGACATTGCTTAAAAGTAGAGTTTTATGTTACCACATTTAAGATTTTTAGAAAGTGGTTACAAATTTTCAAATTCTAAGCAAAATATAGAAAAGGTCTCAGCTTTCATCTAGGCAGGATTTAGACGTATCTGAGAAAATCTGCTAGGATGATGTGTGGCATCTTGCATGTGGCTTGAGAGCTCAGGGGCAAAAACTCAACTACTGCTCTTGCTGGGATTCAGACATGTCCAAATGTGTCGGCTGAGGGGGCAGAATTTTATCCTCACGTGCATTTATAGTGTTGGGCAGTGGCGTAGAAGAGAGGTTCAAGGGCCTTCAGAAGGAGTCATCCTGAGTGAAAAACTCAAACCAAAAAAAGCAGACACAGAGAGTTAATCCAGTCATCTTTGCGGTCATTCATCAGATACTTGATGTATAGGCACCAAGACACACACTGAGCAAATCAGAGTAGAGCCCTCACAGTCAAGGCTCTTACTTCCTTTTGGAGGAAGAAAAAATAAAGTGTATACAATGTCAGTGTTACACGTGCTGTGAGGAAGAGTGAGTTAGGGTGAGGGGACAGATCCTGATGGTCTAGACTGTCATTTTCAGTAGGGGAGTTAGAAAAGGCCGCTGGGAGAGGGAGGAGGGCTCCTGTGAGCAGTGAGGGGGGCCGAAGTGGAGGCCACGGGAGCTGGTGTGGCCAGGGACCCTCAGCAAGGGGTGCGGGTGGGAGAAATGGGGTCGATGAGGCCGGCTGTGGGGCGCATCTCCAAGGCCTTCGAGGTCAGACAAGGACTCTGGGGAAGCACAGGCTTTGTCGGATCTTGAGTAGATGAGTGACCCGAATCCTCCAAAGCACTCAGAGTGAAGGGTTATTGTGATGTGGCGTCTCTTTTCTCAGGACACAGGTGGAAGACACAGGGAGAGGTTTTCTAAGGTAAAATCTGAAATTAAAGATACCCTCTAGGACACCGGGGGCCAAGCAGCTCTGCTGTGGGATTCCACAAGGACTACATCTGCTCATCTGCCCTCCTGCCATCCGGGAGGGCAGCTGAGCACCTAGGAAGACACAGCACGCCGGAGGGGGGCCTGGCAGCCTGGGGGGTGAGAACTGGGAGGGGCCTAAGCCATCCTGATGTCTGCTTGGGGCTGGCGGGTGGGGCTCTTCTGATTACCGCGCCGCCTTAGACTCAGGCCTGGGAAAGGAGGCCGCGCTGACTTCCACTGGTGGCTCTGCCTTTTCCTTCTTCCCTACCTTCTCCTCCTTCTCCACTTCTTCCCTACCCACTGGATCTTCTCTTTTCTGTAGGCTGAAGCCTGTGGAGAGTTGTTGCCCAAGGCTCCAGGAGGAGATCGTGAAAGCCCTCTGTCATCTGAGCGATTCCTTAAGTGAGGGCATCCACAAGCACCGGCTTTAGGCAGCTCGGCGAGTATGTTGAATGCAATGACAAATTGCTGCAACATGTCTTATGGCAAGATGACATGAGCTCCCAGGAGCACACAGAAACCCGAGGAGCAGGAATCACTTCACAACAGAATTCAAGGTGAGTTTCAAAGACCATGAGAAGGCTAGAGGGAGCCAGAACCACTAGTTCAAGGTTAGACAGAAAAGATTAGATTGTAACCAGGTATTGTTTGTTTACATGTACTCTTGGCTAACATTACTTCGGTTCAGAAACAATTTTTCTAAAATTTTCATTAAATTTTTAAAAGAAATTGGAGAAATCTTTATTTTAAATCTGGGTACTATAATTAAGACCATGGGCTCCTCCCCTGGGATATGATTTCTACTTTGTCACTGTGTATACTAGCAGTGCATCACTTAAGTAGGAGAAAATTGTTGCTCAGTACCAAACTGCCAACTCTAATTTATCAGGTTCCAATAACACAGTCTTAATTCTTTCCTTGAAATACCACTCATGGCATGACATCGGGGGTGCAGACAATGAGGATGGAGAGAAAGAATTAAAAAGCAGGGTCTGCTTTCTCTTGGTCCAGATACACAGGTAGAGAGGGCATAGTTTAGAGATTAAGGGTGAGGCCTCTGGACTCAGGCTACTGAATTTTTCTGTGTCTCAGTTTCCATAAATGAAACATTAGGATAATAACAGTACCTACCTTATAGCATTGTTGGAAAGATAAAGTGAGATTTTCACTGCATGTCACTTAGCCTGGTTTCTGTATTACAGTAGTTGCGCCGCAACCACATAACTAGCTTTATTACAGTTGTTTCCATTGACCTTTTACCTGGACAATTGTTTCCAAATTAAATACAAAACAGATATCTTAACACTTACTTATACAAATCGTATTATCCTGTTTCATTTAGTACTGAGAGTAAAGGGTCCCCATAAACTAAATTATCAGACGCATACTTGCCATGTAAATTACATTGACACTTTTCAGGAAATTTTAAAGCAACCCCCCTCCCCCCGCCCCAATCGTTAATATGATTTCTTTGTGGTTGGAAACTATAGGCAGCTTGTGCTGCATGTCATGACCGATTAGTAGTTCAAATAAATAACAGTCAGTGAGCCTCCAAGGAAAAGGAAATTGACTTAAAAAATACAATATTTAGTTCTGTTAATCGAGCATTTTGTTTCTGCAAAAGACTCTTCTGCTTCTGTCTTCTTCTGATCCTTGTGTTGACACAGCAGTGTAACAGGCTGGAAATCCGTGAACTAACCAAAAACTGTATATTGTTTAACTTCCTTGGCGAAGTATTTGCATAATGCTGACAGTTTTACAGTCCTATTAGTGAATTGTTAGTGAATTGAGCCACCTGGCTGTAAATTCTTAGGAAAACCACCGTAAGCTTTTTGCTTGGTGATCTGACTGGGCATATAACGTTACAAGAAGTTTTGTTTTCTTTTCTTTTTGTAAGAGAGCGTTCACAGAGAAATAGCATAACTTTTCCAAGGTCAAGGTTACTTATGAGCTGACAAGAAACCAATGCTGGCTGTGCCAAGATGTCACATTAACAGAAATTCTTAAAATCAGGGGAAATGGAAGAGGCTGTGTTTGTTGGAAAAGCTGGTTGTACGCACATGTAATTGGTGTGCCTTTTAAGTAATGACTCACAGGTTGACTGTCAACTTATCCAAATACCGAGAGACTCTTCATCCTTAATTCATCTTGACTTTCAGGCTTACTTAGAACTGCTAAGAAATTAGCAAAATTAATACTTTTTCTGGTTTCCTGAAAGCAACTCAAATGTGATACAAGAATCAGTACCGCCTAGTAAGGCAGGACCAACATTTTAAATGTTCCTCGCTGACATTAATCATTGATCATTTCTATGTTAATCCAAAGAATCTAATGGAAACTAAACACTAAAAAAAAAAAAAAATTTCCTTCAGGTATGGGGATGTTTCCAAATTGTTAGCTGTTTACATTTACGTAGACAAAACATCTGGATATCTGACTTAAAAAGCTTTTCAACTCTATATTTGTATTAGGTGAACAGTATTTTTTTAAGTCCCAGGACTGAAAATGTCTTATCCTTTAGAACTTGTTGAAAGAGTTGTTGCACTAAAGAATGCCCCAGGAACAAACAGGGAGTTCAGTAGATTCTAGCATTTTGGCGAATGCCATTTTTATTTAAAAAACACATTTGTAATATAGTTTGAATAAAATAAGCAGACCTTACTAAAGGTAAGACCTTACGGAAGGTAAGACCTTACGAAAGGTAAGATCATTTAGTGATTTAAACCTCCTCCCCTGCTTATTAGCCTCTATGAGTCAGGTTGAAAATAACCCTGATTCCCCTGAGTGAAAGATTATATATTATTTGATATAAATTACTTTGATTTAGGCCAATAATAATCAAAAACTATTTTTTTCTCTGAAATTAATCATCATATTTTCATCCTCAGAAACTTGGAAGACAAAGAAGAGACACTTATAAGATAAATTTTATGTACATTATACAGAATTTAAAAATGTTAAAATGTGTAAACATCAATGGTAATTAGTATACCATTTACTGAGCACTCACTACGTGCCAGCTGGTTTACATACTTTATCTCATTCAGTCCTCCAACTATAATTTATTAGGTATTCTACTTGTTGATTTGCAGGGAAGGAAACAAATTCAGAGTGTCACTTGCCAAGGTCACTTAGCTCTAAGTGGCAGAGCGGGGCTTCAAGCCCAAGTCTCCCTGACGGCAGGGCCAGCACCCTTTCATTGTGACACCATTTGCTCTAAGATCTTGGTAGAATATGCAAAATACATTAAAATCGGGGGAAAGTTTATTTTCTAACTCAAACCCATTACTGAGTATTATATTCAAAGGGAATCTGTTACCTTTTTAAAAAGCCCTCGGTTACTCCTTTCCTTCACTGCAGAGACCAGACAGCGGCGTCAGAGGTTTACGGAGCCCTGCTGTGTGGACCGAATAAATCTCTGGGCTTTGGAGAAAGCACATGCCCTGGGCCAGCCCACTAGCTCTGAGTTCTCAGCTACCGCAACACTACTTTGTTCACTTTTTCATTTTTGACGTTAAATCAACTCATATTCACCAGGGCATAGAGAATTATGGCATAAATCAATTTTCTATTTTTCAGACAGCTTTTAAACTTTAACTTTCTGATGTAAAACCAAGAAAACTATAACTCCTAATACTCCAAATGTAATACATTGTGCTGACCAGCAAAACTGTCCTTTCATGATGTTTTCAGGGAAAGGAAGTAGGGTAGAATTAAGACCAGCATAAACTTGAGTTGGATTAGAATTATATTTGTTGAATAAGTGAAATGAAATATTAAACGTATTCTTTACCATGTATTGAATAGAAAGGTAATAATATTTGGTCAGCAAGATTTTTTTCCACTTTTGAGATATAAATAGGATAGCCAAAGATCAGAATTAAGAATGTACCAGAACTTTAGCTGCCCTTTCTTCATGTATGAAGAAAAGGTCATGTTTGATTTTGTTTATATGTTCTATATCTTGTGGTTAGCACAGTGATGGGCACAGAGGCAGTAAAAACACTCATTATTATTTAGTTTAACAAATACTCTGGTAACTAAACTTCTGACACTGTAGCATAAGGTGAAATTTGCTTTGCTTTTCCCCATGCATTGCTGTTGTTGTTTTGCATTTATTCATTTGTTTTTCCTTTAAGGTTTTTCAAAAAATTTTTTATTGCAGTATAGTTGATTTACAATGTTGTGTTAGTTTCAGGTGTACAGCAAAGTGAATCAGTTATACATATAGGTCTATCCACTCTTTTTTCAGATTCTTTTTTCCCATATAGGCCATTACACATTATTGAGTAGAGTTCCCTGTGCTCTACAGTAGGTTCTTATATTAGTTTTATTTAGTTTTATATTTTATAGTAGTTCCCCACACATTGTTGATTTATTTTTAGTATGGGACCCCTAGAGATAACAGTGGCATTTTCATGAGACTTTTTTGTAACTAAAATCACACAGTTCATTTTAAATGGTGAGTCAGGACCCACATCAAGTCTGTCAGATTCTGGAGCGCTTATTTCACACCGCTCAGTTAAAGAGTCTTTGCTCCTGACAAGGAAGGAGCCAGGTGCTAATGCAGATGCTGACGGTTTCCACCAAAAAGTCCTCTGTGTCACACACGCATGTGCGTGTGTAACCCAGAAGTCAGGATGTAGGACTCAGAATGCTTCTGCGATGGGCTTGGGGGCCGCAGAGAGCCGCAGACATTTACAGGCTCTGCCCCTGGGGGGCGGGTCACACTGCTGCTGGGAGACGGTCTCTCTCCTGCAGTCTCAGAGAATGTGGGGCAGAGCTCAGCAGTGTGAAAATAATCATGCCAGGTTTCACTTTATACCACGGCACTGCAGTCTAACTTCTCTTTGTCACACTCTGCTAACAACCTGTTAACAGATGTTTCGTTTACTAGACATCAGTAGACGCCTAACATCCCATGGTTTGAAATGTTGGTTCCCAAACAGCTGTGTTTAATTTTGTATTTGCCTGGTCTCTTCTGGTCCCTCTGGCTTGGTATTTATGTTCCGCCTGCTGGAATGAGAGTGTTTTCTGGCGTAAGGTTTATATAACGAGTGAGGGCTACGTTTGCTTAAAAGCTAGAACAACGGCTTAATGCACCTGAAACAGTCCTGGTGTTTACACCCCGGCAAGGAGAGCTCTCCTCCACCGTCCACTTCAGAGGGAACATTAACTGATTGCGGATGGAGTCTCCTTCCCTCCCCAAGAAAGACGGTGCCAGTGGCTGAATTCCCAGACAAGAATGGTTCACGACTAGGACTTAACACAGATTTGTTTCCCATTTCTACAGCTTATGGAACAGGAAGAACTCCTGGTCTCCTTCTGGTGTAACTTTGGAAGTGTTTTTGCCTTTCTGTCGCTGCAGAGGCGCTGACGTATTCATGGGAATGTCGGCCGGATTCACCTGCTGCGTTCCTTCATTTGTGGATGTAAGGGTCTGTCGTCAGAACAGGTCAAAGTCATCATGCAGTAGTCACAACGAATATCCAGTCCTCATCGCCCCTGTGACAATGGTTTTCTCACAACTGTGCACCTGAGGGAGGAGTCGCTTCTCCAGGCCCTTTGGGACGGTGTTTGGTGGGGAAAGAGAGGGCACCGGCTGGGAGGGGTACAGCATCCCCGGGCCTGGGGAGGGCCCAGCGGAGTATGAAGTCTTCGTATGGCTCCGTTGGCCCAAGTATACGTTGGCGCACGCTGCAGGGGTCTCGGTGGCCCAGGCTTCGGGGTCTTGTGGGAGCCTACAGTAGCTTGGGTGGCCAAGGCTGCTGTGTTCTCTTGTTCTTCTCCCATGCGGGGGAAGCTCTCGCCAAGGGATCCCTCTTGGCACTGGGTCTGGCGTAGCAGGGCTCAGAGGGGCAGCAGAGCCAAGTCCGGGAACTTCTGTGGGTCTGGAGCTTTCGGCCCAGGGACAGGTGCCATGGTGTTGGCGCCTGAGTTTGAGGCGTGAGAGTGTGCAGATCACCCACAGAGCCGGGTCCCAGGGGGGTGTGGGACACAGCGGCAGCATGGGCCCAGGGCTGGCAGGGCAGAGCCGTGGCCCGGCCCAGGGTGTGAGGTGCGGCCACAGGTGGCGCCAGGGACGGAGGGTCAAGGGCTGACCCCGAGCCCGGGGGGCCGGAAGCAGCAGTGCAGACGGTGCGGCGCTGCGGTGTCCCAGGGCAGGAGAGCGGGTGCCGCAGCCACTGGGGCGCCGGCCTCGCTGCAGCCGTGTCTCCAGACCCCGCTCGGGGAGCTGCACGGAGGCAGCGCGACACGGGCCCGTCGGCTGCGTGCAGCTGGGTGAAGCGCGCCGGGGCCTGGCTGACGCCGCTCCCAAAGGTGCTTTCTAAAGGGATGTACTAGGCAACCACGTGTATGCGAAGATTGGGCAATAAAATTATTATTTTAGAATAGATTTTGGTTTATAAAAATTGTAGAGACAGTACGGAGAGCTTTCGTATACCTCATATCCAGTTTCTCCTACTATTAACATCTTACGCTAGCGGTACATCTGTCACAATCAATGAACAAATGTTGATACATCATTATTAACTAAAGTTCACACTTTATTTAGATTTGCTTAGCTTTCTCTTAATGTCCTGTTCCAACAGCCTGCCAGAACATCAAATTACTTAGTAATCATTTCTTCTTAAGCTTCTCTTGGTTGTGACTGTTTCTCAGACTTTCCTTGTTTGCATGACCTTGTAGCGCTAAGGAGTGCTGGTCAGGTATTTTGTGTAATCTCCTTTAATTAGAACCTGTATGCCCTTTTGTCATGATTAACTTGGGGTCACGTGGTTTGGGAGGAAGACCCCAGAGGTAAAGTACAATTTTCATCACATCATAGCACGAGTGCACACAGTCACTACAACGTCTCGTTGACGCGAACCTACATCACCTGGCTGAGGTCATGTTTATCGGCTTTCTTCACTTAAAGTTAACATTTCCCCCCTTTGCATACACATTCTTTGAGGGAAGTCATCATATACGGCCCACATCTGAGTGGGAGGTTATGCTCCAACATCTTTAGGGATAAGTACACTGATGAACCCACGGTCCAGTGAAGAGTTGAAAGGAAAGACATGCAGGATGTGCCCTCCTCGAAGGTTAAAAGAAATGATAGAAGGAACCACCCTGACTCTTGTACAGGTTGAAGGATGAACCAATCGGAGGTAGGCGTACCCTGAGCTCAGTGTTTTGCTCCTGGAGTTTACCAATCCTGACTCCAGGAAAACTCTTCCAGGAGTTGAAATATGAGCCACTTCTTCCAGTATCATAGTAGTTAAATCTGTTCACCACTTCTAGATTCCCCACTCTATACCTAACACATTAGGATAGGGAGCTTATTAATAGAAGGAAGAACATCCATATTCATTTTAACAGAGGCCAGTGGAGATTTGGAAACCGAGAAATATCTGGACTTGTTTGCACCTTTAATTCTGGTGATCAAAATCCATTGCTGTGGACATGTAGGAACAGGACGTTTACTGAGTTTAAAATTAGAGCCAGGTTCCTTGATATTTTGCTTGCGTGTCTGTGACTATTCTGTGAGCTAAAGGCAATTGCCGATAATCATAGAAACATTGGTCTGATGAAAGGAAATTACTGTAGAGTTGTAACCCTGGAGTCAGAGGTATGATGGCCACTCCTTAGAAATATGACATATAAGCAAAATGCGTACAAAAGCATAGAAAAATGTCCATTTTACTAAACACAAAAACAGCACATAGGAATACTGGGCTGATAAGACGGCCCTGTCCAGGAAAGCCAAACTATTAAGGCATCGTAAACTGGCCGCCTTCTGTTTCTTCAGGTGGACAGGTTGGCTTCCTATGTACCCCTCAAGGGGACTGAAATTTTGGGGAGCTGGTCTTCAGAGCTCTAGCCACAGGAGCTGCAGCTTGTGGTCTGCTTGTCATGTTCATAGGATTTATTCACTTCAAGTTTCCCTGCCAATTTATTAGCACATATTTTTTGATTAAAGCTGTGTTGAAATTTTATGTCGGCTGCCAACCTATTTTAAAATCAGCTTGTAAAGTTTTCACTCCTAGAGCACGTTTATTTTCCTGTGAGGATGCATAAGACCTACAATTTGCAACCGTGAGGTCTATCGTTTAAGATATTTGCATTTATAAGCCAGAAGGTGTAATCTCCCATGAAAATACAGTCTAGGTGGTCATTTTTTTGGAAAGGATCCTACTGGTCAGCCAACATGTTACAATGTGGCTTCCAAACACTCAGTAAATGAAGTCAGTGCTGAGTCAACACCTTGGGGAATTTTAAGTCCAAATACGAAAGCACGTAAGGCAAGATAGGGCCCACATTTCTGCAGGTGACTTCTCTCAAACTTCAGGAGGTAACTGTCATTCCCAGAAGTACCCTTGACACTAGTCCAACATGCACCTGCCAAGGACTTCTTCCAGCAAAGCCTCTGGACCTATCTTCTTTTTCTCTCTTCAGCTCACGTTAAAATACAAACAAAACACCTGCTTCTCAAGTCATAAGAAGAAGGCGGCAGCTCTTGTGACATGAGCGAAGGCCATGGCACCCTCTCAACATTCCCAGGCTGCTCACCTGGTTACAGGTTCATAGATGAGAGATTCTCTGCTCCTCCAGCAGATGGCTCTCCGTGACAGCCAACCGCATCTTCCAAGCACCTGTGCTGTGCTGTGCGTCAGCAGAGAAGTGCTTTGTATCAGCTTTATGCACTTGAATATCCTGACGACACACGTGCCCGTTGGAATTCCTGTGAAGTCTGATGCTTGCTCGAGTGCAGTGTGGGCTTCGCTGCATTTTTAGGTTTTTTTTTTTTTTTTTTTTTTTTTTTTTGTGGTACGCGGGCCTCTCACTGTTGTGGCCTCTCCCTTTGCGGAGCACAGGCTCCAGACGCGCAGGCTCAGCGGCCATGGCTCACGGGCCCAGCCGCTCCGCGGCACGTGGGATCTTCCCGGACCGGGGCGCGAACCCGGTTCCCCTGCATCGGCAGGCGGACGCGCAACCACTGCGCCACCAGGGAAGCCCTTTAGGTGTTTTTGTTTGGACCAAGATTTTGTCTGCTCAAAGAGATTGAAAGCTAAAGGCTAATTTCTTGTCTAAAAACTAAACATAGCTAAAGATTGTTATGACTATGTTCCTCTTTCATCTCATTATATTTACTCCTATAACACTTTTCTTTCTTAATTAGAAATATTTTTTTATTTTTTCAGAGTAATATAGCTTTATTTTCCTAATTATAAATATAATACATACTAATATAGAGAAAATGAGCAAAACAGAAATTGTAGCGAGGAAAATATAAGGCATCTTAAGTCCACAACCTAAGAGGCAAACATCACTACCATTTGAATGAGTCATTTTTCTAAGCTTCTTTTTATTGAATCTTACATAAAATATATAATTGGATAAAAATGAGATTATACCAAAAGGGATGTTGGGTGATCTGCTTTTTAACTTAAAGTATACCCTTGAAAGGTCCGGCATAAATAAATATGAATCTACTTTGTTATATTTTAATGGATGTATCCTATTCTACTATGGGTTTGTTTCATATGTTTATCATCCAACCTCCTGATAAACGTTAGGTTATTTTTATGCCATGATGCACATAATTGAAATAAATTACACTGTGATTTTTTAAAATATCAAATATTCGTTGAGTACTTACTATATGACACGCTTAATAATAATTATTATTATATATCATTTAGCAAGTGTGGACTCCAACAGTTCCTTTTGAGGACTGTCCTCAAATCTCCTATGCTGTTTAGCACTGTGACTGAAGTAGGACACCACAAGATTGGGCAATGTGAGAGGAGGAATTATTCTGATGAAAGGTGGTCAAAACCAAAGGCTCCTTCATGGTGAATAAAATAAGGTTTCAGAGGAAAATTTTAGTGGCTAGGAAGCATTATTTGCATTGCCAAATAATCATCATAATAATCGTAAAAATATGATTGAATGCTTACTATATAGGTGGGCACTCTGCTTGGCACTCAATATAAATTAGTTCATTTCATGCCCACAGTGACCTTTTGTTGCTCTTTGAATACACCCATTTCAAGGCAGTATAACAGTGATTAGAAGCATAGAGCATTCAAATTCTGCCTCTTTCACTTGCTTAAAACTTGGATTCTTGGGACTTCCCTGGTGGTCCAGTGGTGAAGAATCTGCCTGGTCGGGGAACTAGGGTCCCACATGCCATGGGGCAACTAAGTCCACGTGCCACAACTACTGAGTCCGCACGCCACAACTAGAGAGAAGCCCATGCACTGCAACAAAGAGCCCGTGCACCGCAGCGAAAGATCCCGCATGCCTCAACAAAGATCCCACGTGCTGCAACTAAGGCCCGACGCAACCAAGAAAAACCCCCAAAACCAAACCAAAACAAACCAAAACAAAAAAACCCCTAGGATTCTCAGTTTCTTCATCTGTAAGATAGGGATAATTATACTGCCACCCCCCACCTCATAGATCTGATGTGATAAGTGAGTAAAAATAAATAAAGCACTTAGATATTGAAAAATATCCATTAGCTGCTGTGAGTTACAAGAAAACTGAAGCTGACACCATTTGTATGACTTGCTCAAAGGAACACTGATAGGAATTGGAAGTATAAGAATTCAAGCCCTAAGCAGTGAAATTAAATTACTTCAAGTCAATAATTGTTTATTGAGTGCACTGGACTCTAACCTTTTTAAATTGAAGTATAGTTGATTTACAATATTATGTTCGTTTCAGGTGCACAGCAAAGTGAATCAGCTATACATATACGTATATCCACCCTGTCTTATTCATGTTTATGCCCTGAAAACTTGTCATAGAGTCAGGCACAAGAGAGATGATAAATTGTGACTCATTATGTGTTCAGCATTGAGATAGATATTATGGGCTACAGAGAAGAAAACAAGACAAAATCCTGAAGGAATTTCAACTGTGGAACAACCCACTTGGCAGGCGCCCAAGTGTAAGCCAAGGGCAGCAGATGTAAATGACCACAGGCTGTGTGACTTACAGAATTTAACCAGGAAGCCCATATTTTCCATCAATGACTTTATTGCCATTTTTAAAGAGATTTCTTAATTGAAAGAAGGTTGTGCCAAGTTCCCAGAGATAGCCTCTTTTACCAAGAGATAAAAGAAATTGCTCTTGTATCAATAGAGGATTCCTTCTAACTAATATTTGGTTAACATTGTGAATAGCCTAGAAAATGAAGAGAAAGAGATTTCTGCTAAAGGGTTGCACAAAAGATATTGCTTCTTGAAGAAAATTGATTAAGGGCAAACTCACTTGGGTTCTAGACCAAGCTGTGTCTCTAAATCATTACAGGACTTTGGCAACTCCCTTGACTCTCATCTATTAATGGAGGGAATTGAATCAGATTTTCTTCATAATTTCTTCCTTCTTAAAATTTCTAGAATTACTTGACTGATGGGTTTCAAATAATACTTATTAAAATGGTAAGAGGACTTTGAAAGGGAACTGGGCATTATCATTCTTTCAAGTTCCCAGGATAATTCTAATATGTAGCCAGTTTGAGAACCATTGGTCTATGTGTTACCCAAATTCCTTTCAAAGGCAATGAGAAGTAACCAGTCAAAACGTCATGTTCTGGTCAAAAGCTCTACTACTCCTTGTGTTTTCTGAGTCTCCTCTTATTCTTAGTTTAGAAAAGTAACTTGAATTAGGGACTTGGAATGCTCAATCTACCAGAGGGCTAAAGAGAGGTGAGTTTCGATGATGACCACACTCCTAACGATGATGCTAGTGTTTGCATAGATATTTGTGCTTTCCACAACATTTGAACATTTATCTTTTTTCATTAATGTTCTAAGACTTTTTTTTTAATCATAGAGATTCTGTGCTTCTATTCACCTGGAATCATCTCAAAGCACAGAAATCTGCGAGTAGAAATACAATTCACTTGTAGGGCATTCATGTGAAGAAACACACCTAGAACTCAGTGGCTTCATGCTGCATGGGAAGTGGAGTGTCCAGTGAGACCCATCGCTGATACGTTAACATTATCTGTTCTTAATGCTCAACACATGACTCATGTGCTAAGGATGTGTTTAAAAGCTGTGTGATGATAGGGTCAGGACCTGCTTGGTAGGATAGCACAGTTCATTAGGATAAATGGCCTCAAGAGCAACTCTGTATCAACCTGTGGGACTCGGCCCTCGAGCTACCAGACAAGCCCGGGACCAGGCCCGATAGGCGTCGCAGGGCGCAGCTGCAGCATTGCAGGGAGAATTCTAAGCGGGGACCCAGTTCTCTGATCTCACTTCCACTGACTGCCTTGTCCCTGGGCTTCCGTCACCATCTCAGCATTGCTTCCTGTTCCAAATACCCAGGAATATTAATGTTAGAATCTATATTTTCTGAACTAAGCTGCTGTAATTCCAAATTAGCTACTCAAAGGAGCTGTTTGGACGTGGATGATTAAAAATATCTCCCTACGTTTGTCTTGTTCAGGAACATGAGAAAGGGGACGCTTGGGCTCGGATGACTTAGACTAGGAACTTCTCAGGGGAGGCAGAAACGGTGCCCGACACCTGTAGGTGCAAAGCCTTCAGTAGAAGTTCTCAGGTGATATGGCAACCACGCCCCTTCCTCCTCATTGTAAAAGCACGGAAATCACTGCATCTTGTTTAGTCTTTGAAGGAAGTGAGGAAGATCAACTTGCAATATCATAACCTTGTAAAACCTCAAGATTTTAGACATAAAATGTGTAAATGGGAAAGTCCTAGTGCTACTTTACAGCTACAGCCGTTTGGTGCAAGTGTCACGATGCTGACAACAGGGCCTCTTTCAATCTGTTAGCAAACAAGAAAGGGTACCTCCCAGAGCAGGGGGACAGCAAGCCTCCTGGGAAGAAGAGGAGGAGGAACAGCTCAGGGCGGAGAGTCAGAGCTGTGCATGGCCGTTCACATAGCCACGGAGCCTGCAGTTTGTAGAAGTAAGGCATTCTGCAAAAGACCGACAACCTACATGCGTGTACTTACATAATTTGCTTGAATAAGTAGTGTTGAATAAATGATATTAAACACCAAAGGACTCTGTAATATGGGCGTTGAAGCAAGAAGGGGGACTAAGAAGTGAGAAACCCAGAGAAAATTCTTTCTGCACCCATTAACTCTTGGCACCCATTATTTTTTTTTTTTTTTTTTTTTTTTTTGTGGTATG
>NC_041225.1:25545220-25559375 GCF_002837175.3 Physeter macrocephalus
GGAGCACAGGCTCCGGACGCGCAGGCTCAGCGGCCATGGCTCACGGGGCCAGCCGCTCCGCGGCATGTGGGATCCTCCCAGACCGGGGCGCGAACCCGGTTCCCCTGCATCGGCAGGCGGACGCGCAACCGCTGCACCACCAGGGAAGCCCCTTGGCACCCATTCTTTAGGGCCAGAACTAGAGGGCACATCCTGACCTCTGTGCACCATTTATAGCTTCATAGTACATACATGCGGAGACTTGTCACATTTAGTTCTCATAAGACTTTTTATTTAGTTATTGTCCACAGATATAGGACTTTATAGAAATATGGAATATGCTTAGTAAAAGACTGAAAATGACAGTGTTCAAAACAGTAGAAAATTATGATCTCAGGAATGTAACATATGACAATAACTCACACAAAACTGCCCTTCAGGGAGATGCTCACCCTCTGTCTGGCTCTTCTGATGTCCCCAGTCAGTGCTGACTTGACAGTGCTTATCCGTGAGAGACACGCAGGGAAAGTCAGTCCTCGTGGTTTTGGGGGCTTATGCTCTGCCGAACATAAAGTCAGCACAGCTGTTATGCAAACTGCTGAATTAGCCACTGATCTTAAAGTGACAACCCACCCTTGCTGAGGCTGACGTACGTTTGGGGACTGTCATGCCATGGGCCACATTTGAAACAACAGAGGCCTTCTAACGTCGATGGGAACTAAGGGATCACCTGGAAAGGTGCTGCTTTATCAGAGTCACTGCAGTTTCCTACCTAACAGATTTCTGTAATGCATCCTGGAGAGCAAGATGAAATAGCCGGGAGACATGAATTTGAGAACCAAACCGCAAAAAGGGCTAATGAAGTTTGAACCGGGGAAACAGAAGCCCCACTACTTCTGCCCAGGGCCTCCTATTGACAGTTGCAGCAGTACGCAAGCCGCCCAGGACTAGAAAGTTGGGAATTGAGGGGGGCTACAGGTGCCATAGGAAAATGAGGTGCCCACGGGGGTTACCTCTATCCTGGCTGTTATCTGCTCCGGTGGTGTTTTCACGCCAGCAAACTCATTTGAACAAAAGTATATGCTGGAAATCTTGGACTCTTACCACACTTGTAACAGGGTCAATTAATTCAGGGAATGACATAAAGGAGTGCTGTTTGTCAGAAAAATTATTTATGAAGAACATCTATTCTAAGGCACGGAAGCCACTGGGGCCATCATGACTTGGGACTTGGTGAAAATGGACTTTCTAGAAATTCTGCCATCAGAAGGTAAGAAAGCGTTCTCAATGGCTAAAACAAATGCTGACATGGTGATCAAGATCTTACTGAATTATATCATCCCAATTCTTAATGGATTGTATCATCCTAACCATCTAGAATCCAATAGGGGAAACCATTTTGTTTCTATGGTAACTTAGGGCTCTCTCAAACCCCATAAATACCTGTAACTTACCATACTCCTTATCATCCCCGGACTTCTGGACAGTTGGAATGATTAAACCGTACGCTAAAGAATTCTTTGGTTAATTTATTTCAAGCCAGTGGCTTATAGTGGCCCACAGAACATTGCTACTGGTTCTATTAAAATAAGGTCAACATCTTCTAGCAAGCATGCTAATTTTCCCTCTGAGTCAATGTTCAGAGATCTGTGCATTTATTGAATAGAATTTAAGCCTACTCTTAACCTGAAAACACGGTGATCAGAAACCAATGAGTTAGCTTGTTTCCCACGCTCATGACGCCATCCTGTGGCTGGATGCTGGAAGGTTAACCGAAGAAGACGGTCCGGTATCGACTAGGAGAGCAGGGCTACATACGGTTCTAATGAGAGTCACCGTGCTAAACCAAACCTACCAGGTGGCGCTGATAACTCAGAGGACCATCACAGTGAAGGAGAGACACAGCTTCACAAGCGAGGTTAGCACCTGTGACTATAAGTATATTTATATTTTTATATAATATTATAACAATATAGAGTGACTATAGCTCCCATTAAGGACCTCAAGGTTAAATTCTCCAGACAGTAACCTCCAAGTCAGGTACTTGTAATTAGGAATAATCTAGAAACACTATAACACTGGGCAGTATAGTTTTTTAGACATATAGAACCTATATATTTATAAAGAATTAATAAAAATGAGAATAAAATATTTACAAATTATGAATTTTAAAAAATTAGAAAGCAATATCAATACTTTAGTGATGAGCCATACATACAATGGTACTATCTATATGATGAGAAAGGCAGCAATATACATTTGAACTATTAAAAAGTTTATATTCTTTGTCTTATTAATTCCACGTCACAATATCTATCCAAATTAAATGATCAAATTTGTTTAAACATATTTATCTGGAGATATACAAGGCAAAAAGAAAGTGAAGAAGAAATAAAGTTATTAAAAGCCCCCCAAATAAGGAACTGGTTTAAATAAATTGTTTGTTTTTGTTAAATGAGATTTGACTTAGCCAATAAATGTCATTACTACTTTTGATATATGAAACGTGTGTATAGCATAACGTGTAAACAAGAAAGCAGAAGACAGAATAGACTGAAAAGCTTATCCTAGAAGAAATCCTGCCAAATACTTACGGTAATTCCTTTTCAGTGCAGGGCTCTCACACCCCTTTCTCCTGCCCTGGTCAAGGGTGCTGCCGACTCCGCCCTGCGTGTTCTTGTTAAAGAGAGGTCCCTGCCCTGCCAAGTTCGGGTGGCCAGGAAGCAAAGGGGTGAGCCCTCCTCCCCGTGCTTTGCCTTCTGGGTGATGGAAACATCATCAACAGACTGGGGGATGCCCGCTGCGGAGGGAAGGCCATTGCTTGACTGACTCCGCTGATTCAAGTGCTCATCTCAGCCAGACACCCTCACAGACACACCCAGGAACAACGTTTCATCTGGGCACCTCTTGGCCTCAAGTTGACACATAAAATTAACCATCACAGTGTTATTGACCAGAGAAGCATTATCCAGATATTATATGAAAGCAAATGTGGAAAGCAAAACAATGCAAGTTCAATTTATATCAGGAAAAGTTACAGAAATTAACCTAACACCTGCCGAAATAGTCAGTGTTTTATTCTGTGGGCTGGAATTATTTCAGGTGGGTAAACTGAAGGAAAAAATGTCCATTAGCCTGACAATTAAATAACTATAAAAAACACAAACTATCAGCGATAGTGGGTATAGAAATGGAAGAACTATTTAGCTAATTTTTCTACTGGCTCCAATACTGGAATGAAATTTTAATCGAGGACAACATTCAGAATGACACACAGAAGCAAGGCTATGGCTCTAATGGGCAAGGTCATGCGAAGCCAGAGTAAGGACAAGAGACAGGAAGACCACCCTGAGACAAAATATAATTCAGAACACGGTTTAAGGAGAAAAGTGCCACCAGCATCGGACCGCTGTGAAGTCCTCTGAGGAGCACCCTTCCCAGGAGATCAGGGGCAGCTGCCCCCTTCCCCCGTCCTGTGAAGGACCAGCACTTGAGACAATAGCCTGGAGGGGGAGGAATAAGGTGCTACTGGGTTTCCTCAGGTTGCCCAAGGGTCCAGTGCTCTGGTGCAGAAGACAAAACTCTGTGAATAGGAGTTTTCCACATTCTGATATATGGGAGCTTCTGCTAGATCTAATTTGACTTATAAAAAGAAAGAAATATGATCCTCTTGCATTTAAACATTGTGGAATAGTTAATGATTGTAAACTGGACGTTCTTGATGTTGAGATCCTGTTAACTGAACCTTCACCACTCACGAATTGATACTTTTCCCCAGAGATCAGAGACCTCACTGCAGCAACTGTAAGGTGTGACCTGATTTCAGAAATATTAAAACATGAACAAGCATGCCAAGAAATGGAGGAAATACAGTGGTTAACTGGAATTTGAATACAAAATTTGTAGTTTATGAAGCTCCTTGGAGTTCCCTCAACGCATTTTGAAAACTACTGGCTCTGATGACGTCAAAGGTATTCAGCCTCTCAGATCTCCCTAACTGAATCAGATAATTTGCCTCCATGTGGGATCCCATTTCTCTGGAGGTGGAGGATTCTGATAGAACAGGACAGGACGGGGTCCTGGAGTCTTCCGTTTCCCGGGACGGGGTGGCGCTGCAGGGTGGACCTCGGCCACCAGGTGGCGCCACGAGACTGTCGAGGATACAGCGCAGGACGCAGAGGACTAAAGCCACAGTGCAGACCCACGTGACAAACACGGGGAGGTGGCCGTACAGACTCCTCTCAAGTTTACTTGCACACCGCACACCAACAGAAGATGAGACATAAATGCCTGCTTAGCGTGTGAGGGCTGACGCTCATAACTAGTCAGCCTTGGCAAAGAGATTCAAAAGGATGGAATACCATGTGGTGTAAGAGAACGAACACTCAATTATAAAATATAAAATCAGGTGCTAGTTTCAATTCTACTTGAAAAATTTCTGAGCCTCAGTTTACGCCTCTGTGAAAGGGTAACAGTGATAGTTACCAGCCTGTCCTTGTTTTCCTCTAAAAATTTCCCATTCCTCCCGTACCCACAGCTAGATGTTCAATAGGAATATGATATCAGGTCATTCTGTCGTATCCAAAAACTTCAAGAAAACCAATAAAAACATTAGACTTCCCAAATAATATATGTTTTTTTTCAAAGTACAATATCTTTATATGGAGGAAAAATTATATAGAGAAAAGAATCAATTTTGTCTCAAATAAAGATTTGGTGACACTGTTAGTATGGCATTAAAGAGTAGTTAAGTAATTTCTTCCAAGAAAACGTTATATCAAAATTTGATTTGTACTTTCTGAGGGTGAATAATACCACAAAAACCTGGCATAATATATTTAAGACAAAGCAGAAGCTAAGTAATTAACTATTCTCTTATCACCAGTTTAAGGAAACACAAGAAGTTGGTGCCTCACGATGTTCAAACTGTCCCCAAAGTTGACTTACTGCGTATGTTCTCAATCTTTGCTATTAGTTAGAGGAGAAAGCCTTCCAGATTAAAGATGGCGGACCAAGTACTCCCCCAGAATAGCCTTTCCTTCCAAGAAAGCATTGTTATCACAGTATCTCTATCATAGGGGTGGAGGAGCTCACACAGAGCGAAGGAGAGCACAGCCCACACACTTGGGGAGGAGCTCTGCATGCTGAGATTCAAGGCATCCAGAGCAGAGCTGAGACAGCTCTCTGAAAACAGAGGGCTTTATTAAAATCTGTACCTGGAATGGTGGACCCTCAGTACCTCACCTCAACCCTCCCTGCACACCCATTCTCCCTGCCACCAGTGAACAAAACACCAGCAAGAATGCACCCTCCTTCCCAGAGGAGAGGAGGGATTTTCCTCTAGAGAAAAAGGAAGAAGTCTGGGCCAAAGACACCCCTTTCTAATATTTGGGAAATTTCAACATAGTGAGCACTCCCTATCAAATTACCCCAAAGAAAGCCGCTTACTAATGACAAACCTTCCTAATGACAATGTAGATTCCGTTCACCTTTTTGAAGTGACAGCGTTAAATGTGAACAGAAAATAAGGCATCACCAGACATTTAAGGGAAACGATCTCCAGGTGAAAAAGAGATGAAAGTAAACGAGCAGATATGCTTATTCTTGAGAAACTAACCCCCTAGCAAAATGAGACACAAACAGCATTTTTATGTTGTCATCTACTGGCCCTGTTTAGGTTTTAGACAATGAAAATGTATCACTTTGCTATACTTTTAATTAGTAGGATAAACCACGTGAAAGTGACATTCTTAGAGGTGAAAATAGTCTAGTGTCAGCAATTTCACACGTAATAACTTTTTTAAATAGAAAGGATAGAATTAATTCAATATCCAGGCCAGCAATCCAGGAAGAAGCAAGGAGTGGAGGATTTTATAATTAAATAATGACAGCAAGATCGGAGCTTAAAGTGGACAAAATGACTGACATATACTGTCTTGTTTGTTCTTTAAACAAACTTGTAATTAAATTAATATACCCAAATATTGTTAACTGTTGAGAAATCCAAGACCAAATAAAATGAAGCCTCCTCTGGGACACAGCTTTAATTGGGCAAGAAAGTGGAGATGGGACCAGAAGGCAGGCTGACTGACTCCGTGGCCTCTGCTTCCATTGTCCAAAAGAAGTTAGCTGAGATGAGACCCTGGGAAGAACAATGAGACAGAGGCAGAGGGAAAAGAGCGGAGGAAAGGATGATATGTAAACGGAGGTAAAAGAAGGAAGCCTTAACCACAGGAACATATGTCCATGGAGTCAGAACTCATGTGAACCCATGTGACCAGAGAGCATCATGTTGGCAGCAGACTCTTGAACTGACCCAAGGGGAGAACATTTATGACACTGATCCCAAGAAGGATAAACTTGACATATTCCAGATGTGAAGCAATTAAACCTTCACTGGGAAGGAATGACCCAGATAACTGCACAAATGTCCATGTTAAGGAATTAAAATGAATTTATACCCACATAAAAATATAGGCAAGAGGCTTCCCTGGTGGCGCAGTGGTTGAGAGTCCGCCTGCCGATGCAGGGGACACGGGTTCGTGCCCCGGTCCGGGAGGATCCCACATGCCGCGGAGCGGCTGGGCCCGTGAGCCATGGCCGCTGAGCCTGCGCGTCCGGAGCCTGTGCTCCGCCGCGGGGGAGGCCACAGCAGTGAGAGCCCCGCGTACCGCAAAAAAAAAAAAAAAAAAAAAAAAAAAAAAATATAGGCAAGATCGACTCTTGTCAGATATCTGGAGGCTAAATTAGCAAATGTGCCACACACACGTGCATGTGCCACACATGCATAAATATATGCACACAAACACATAGAAATACGTACAAACACACACGGGCACATATGTACACGTGGGCAAATACACAAACATGCACACCAAACACAAGGCATGCATGAGCTCGCACACACATATACATGCATGTGCACATGCGTGCACACATATACAGACATGAATGTTATGCATACACGTGCACTCACACAAGTGCACGCATGCATATGAATATACAAGTGTGTGCATGGTCTTTTGTACACTATTCACACATGAGTGCATATCACATGTTCATGCACACATGTGGTGAGTTGTCCAAGCAAAGGACAAACAAGTTACCTGGGCGGCTGGTGCAGGGTGACTGTTGTCTCTGCTGGCAATCTCATCTTGTCTAGAGCTGAATCCCAGTCACACACTAATGGCCCTGTGCTTGCTGAATTCAACTCAGCTCCCTTTAGAACCAAAAAACGCCTCTGCGTTTCATCAGAACTGATTTCCTTTTCATTTTCTCACACAGCCTCTAGGAAAAGAGAACAGCTGTGTGAGAGAGAGAGAGAGAGAGAGAGAGAGAGAGAGAGAGGGAGGGAATATACACAGTGTTTGGATGGATACTGTGCCTGGAGAGGAACTCTTAGTACCTCCTCGTCCCAATAAAGTATAAACAGTCAAGGGGTATTACAGACATCTCTGCAAACCAGAAAACACAGCTGAGTCATAGCTTCATGTAGTGAGCTTTTTGCTGCAGCCTTAGAGGGGCAGTGAGAGGCTGAGATGTCAGATAAGATCAAAGCCCTGACGTTTTATCAAGACATAAAACATCACCTCCTCTGTCTATGCAGCACCTCTGAAGTTCACAGGAATTCCCCATTCCCTCCCCATTTGCAAACCTCTGCTCAAAGGATGGATCCCTCCACAGAGAAAGATCAGTGACTCTTGTGTAGCACCTCGAATAAACCCCTGCCTTGTTTCATTCCCCACGTCGATGGCTGGGGACATCCACGCTCCTCACATACACCCCTCAGTGCGACCAAAAATGTCAATACTACGTTGTCGTGGCCAACCTTAGCACCTCCTAGAATAGAGGGGCAAGTCACCGCTAAGAGTCAGTTCTGGTAGCTCAGATTCTCCGAAGAGAAGTAACACTGCTTGGCTTTTGTGTGATACAGTGAAGCCACATCACACCCTTGGGATGGAAACAAAAGCTGTGCTGTTGCTTACCCTCTTCAGATTTTTCATTCCGCGTGAATACAGACCTCTTTGATCTTTCAAATGATCTGTTTTGGAAATGTGTAAAAATAAAACAAGTTGAAACTGTGTGACTCCCAAGAAAAAAAAACCATTCAATTTTAGCAGAGACTCTTTGTAATCTAAGGCGTGTTGGGTTATTAATGACGGTGACTTCAATTGCACTTGACACTCCCATCTTGAATAATAAAAACAATAGAACAAGGTCTTTGCTATTCCTCTTCTAAACTTTATGAACATCAGCAAGTCACCTGAATCCTCAGGCTGCCTGTTTCTTCTTTTGGAAAAAAAGAGGTGCCATTGCATAGGATTCTGGACCCTGGCGGAAAGGATCCAAGCAAAGGGCACAGGGCACACTAACTGAATATGCAGTCCTGGCGATTAGTGTTGATTATTTTTAGATCCCGTAACCTTGGCTTTATTGACACCTTATATTAAACAAGTCTCGCTTGCCAAATGTCACAGGATGCAGGCTGACAAACGTGCTTTGAAAATTCCTGTGAGCTAAGACCGTCTTGGACACAAAACGTTGAGAGGGTTAAAAAGAACACGCATGTCTCCACACAGGGCAGCCTCCCTGGAAGCTTGGGCATGTAAATCTATGGGGCACCATCCCTTCTTTTAGAAATGTGTTTAGATTTTATAGATTTCTGCGAGATTTTGTTATGTAAGCTTTATGTACTGAAAGGTCTTAATTACAGATTTTTAAATGTTGAGAAAAATGTTCACCAGTCTAGTTTGTAATATATATAATAAACCTGTCATATAATTTATTTTCTTTAAAAACAAGCTTCTTATACAAATTGCCTATGGAACTTTTATTTAGAATTTAAGGTCATTTGGGGGTTAGTGTCATGTAAACAAAATTCTCTAAAACGCTATGGTCTGTTTTCGGGGTGTTGCATTCCTGCAAGCCATGATCGAGGCAGGGTTAGTCAGCTCCTGCAAAAACAAATCCTTCTGGGTCTGGGAGCTCACATGCCTAGGCTATGCCAGATGAAGTTTTCACTCCTGAGTCATAAATGCCTCGATGCTTGTATTACAGAGAAAAGACCACCTTTAGCTTTGGCATTGTGATCTGGCAAAGGCCTCAGATACCTCTACTGCAGTAAAATTTGCAAAAAGCCTATCTTGCTAGAGGGCTCTGATTCAGAGAAGAAAGTTGTGGAGTCTCTGGGTTTATTGCTTACTGAGTCTGGCAACAGAGCGTGTCCATCAGGAAGTAACTGGGCTTTGAGAGGAAAGTGGAAAGGCACTGGGTTTCAGAGCTTGGACATACTTTTTTTTTTTTTTTTTAACATCTTTATTGGAGTATAATTACTTCACAGTGGTGTTCATTGCAGCTCTATTTACAATAGCCAGGACGTGGAAGCAACCTAAGTGTCCATCGACTGAGGAATGGATAAAGAAGATGTGGACATACTTTTTTAAACTTCAGTTTTCTTCTAGTTAAAGAAAAATAACAATATCTGTGTCTTAGGGCTGACGTGTGGGTGAAATGTGTGGCCTGTTGAAGTGCCTAGAGCAGCGTTTGAACCAGAAAGGGGAGTCGGTGCGCTGGTCTGTTCAGTGCTAGGTGCTGTATGAGGCAGAGGCGGAAGGTGCGAGAACTTCAGAGAGCGGGGCATGTAGTCCCAGACGAGGGACAGGGCGCGTGAGGGCGGCAGCAAACCAGGGCTCACTGGAGCAGGCAGTCGCTCCTGACTGATAGCTGAATCTCATGGCTCTTCACTCCTGTGCCTCTCGAAGAAAGGTGACCTTCTGTGCACATTTTCATCCCGCAGAGCAGTTATTTGTAAGCATCCTTCGTTTCCCCTGCTGGCCTTAGGAGCAAGTTAAATACAGGGACGGCATCTTATTCCTTTGGCCCACTGGGCTTAGCTCAAGGTTTCCCTAAATGCTTGTAGACTAAGAGGAACAAAAGGAAGGGAATAAGTGGACACAGCCCCAAACCGAGAGACATCATCTATCTCAGGAGCGTGAGTGTGTCTATGGAGGTGAGTCCCGGGCAGGCCCTCGGGGTGCCCGTGCTCAGCGGGAGACAGCGCTGCCCCGAGCTCCTTGTCCCAGGCCCACTCTTGTTCTCCACACAGCGACATGCTGCTCTTTCAGCCAAGCAGCTGACATATTGATCTAGCTGAAGACGGGGTAGAGAGGCAATCAGGGAGCCTGCGTGGCTGAGTTGTATAAAACTTCCTTTGCGTATTTATAGGAAAACAAACAGGATGATATCTCTTTTAAAGAAAATGTGCACATTATTTAATTATTTCCAAATAGTCACTGCTCTTCACTGGGGAAGGGAAACTGTTAGGAGTATGATTTGTATTCCAATTCCTCCAGGACCATGAATGTGAGCTATTCTAAGGGAAAGTAATACTCCAGTTAAATAACTCATCAATAGAAATGTGTTTCTATTATAAATATGTGAAAGTATTATTAGTTTTTGTTGCTTTTTGTAACATAAAGCACACATAATCAAACTGATTGGGGAAGATGTGTTGTGGCATTCAGCTTCAAAAGAGTTATTCAACTTCTGGAAGCTCTCTAGAGATGGGTGGTCAGAATTGATCAAATCTTTCTTGCGCTAGGCCGCCCTGAGGCGGCCCCGCAATGATCCTGTCTCCTGGTACCCATGCTTTTGTGCAAAGTCCTCCCGTGAGGGTGGGCTGAACTGGTGACCCACTTCTAATAAACAGAATGTGGAGGAAGTGACGGGCATGCTTCCAGCAGAGGCATCTGAAAGACTCTGGGTTCCTCCTTGCTGTTGCTCTGTTGTTCTTGCCTCTGCCTGCTCGGATGCAGCCTGGCTGTCACGTTTTGTGCTGCCCCGTGCAGAGTTCCACATGGCAAAGAGCTGAGGGCGGCCTCGGGCAAACAGCCACAAGGAGCTGAGGTCCCCAGTCCAACAGTCCATGGAATCAAACCCTGACAACAGCCATGGGGCAAGTGCGAAAGCCACGCCCGCCTCAGCCAAGCCTCCAAATGAGAGCGCAGCCCTGGCTGATGATACGAGAGCAGGAGACCCAGCTATGTCACCCTGGATCCCTAAGGCACAGAAGTGTTTGTTGTTTCAGTCGAGTAAGTTTTGGTGTAATTTGTTATATAGCATTAGATAAATCTATTCCTCCACCATGAATTCTCACTTTCAAGAAATATCCGCCTGAGTATCTAAGGATACAGTGGTCCACTGTCTCCAACTTACTCTCAGATGGTTCAGAAAAAATAATATGCACATATAAAAACAAATAAAGATCTATAAAATAATAAGCAAATGAAGCAAAATGTAAACAACTGGAGAAAAAGGGTGAAGTCTTTTATAGTATTCTTACAATTATTTCAACTTTTATAAAAATAAAAAATAACCCCTAAGGCCAATATAAAAGATCGGTTTAGGAAGAAAATAGTTAAAATTATGTAAGTGGTGATTAACAAAGTTGTGAGAATAAACAGAAATACACAATCGAAGCCCTCATCACAAGAAAAAAAAAAGAAAAAATATTTGTAACTATGCAAGGTGACAGATGGTACTCAGACTTATTGTGGTGATCTTTTCACAATGTGTACAAATATTCAATCATTACCTTGTACACCTGAAACTAATACAACGTTATGTGTCAATAATATCTCAATAATAATTTTTTTAAATAAAAGAAAAAAAATTATGTTTAAAAACAAAAACAAGTGAGCCCATATTTTTGATTAGTTCTGAGTGCGTTATCGGCATATGGAATCCTGTGGTCAACATATCATATCATGTCCAGAGTAACAACAGCTATTAAGAAAGAAACCTGACTTGCCTAAATAAAGAAAAATTGTATAAGACAAAAGCGTTGTACTGTTTACTTTTTAAATAGTTATTAGTTTTCATTTGGAAAATCTAAAAAAGCCTTTGGGAAACATGTGGATGTTAGCTATTTCAGCTACTTCTTTGCTTAACATCTCTATTTTTATAAACAAAAATGTATTCATCTTTAAATGCATACCTATATAATTCTATAAGCAGCATGCCTCTGTGGTTTTTTGGAAACATGTCATATTGGAGATACTTATTTATATTGATGTTGAACAAATGTGTACAACTTGTTAAAGAAACAGTTGTTAATATATATCAAAAATGTTGAAATACAGCCTTTGACTTAGTATTTTAGAAATTTCTCTGGGCAAATGAGTGCTACAAGAAAACTTTATATACAAAGATGTATATGACAGTGAAAAGCTGGAAATAATCCATATGTATAACAACAAGAAATTATTTAGCAAGTGGAGAAAAATGGAATATTATGTAATAATTAAAATTATGTTCAGGGATTTTTTTTTAAATGGAGAAATGCTGAAATCTAAAAAGTAGTGTATAAAAAATAGCAATGCAATAATTTTTTAATTCATTTCAGACTTGGAAGAAGCAATCTTCTTTTCTTAATACTATTATATATTTCCAAATTGATCTGTAAAAGTATTATAGTCATGTGCATATATGCTAAAAATATACAGTAATATGTATATGATACTCCATTACCTTGTAGGAAAGAGATGATGACTTATTTGATATTTTCTTGAATAATTAATGCAGTTAAGAAGACATGTCAGCTGTGTTAAACAATTTTTGGTAAACTATAGACTTAATTTGCTAAAATGAACACCAGAGAAAAATTAAAAGGAGAGTTTTTTTTGTCATTTTTAAAGAATATGTGTGCCTGCCAAAATTGAAGAGCAATTACACGGAGAGTTTATATTTTTAAGACTATTTATAAGTGGTCTTGAGAGAGATGTTTTATATTTATATTCTTAGAGTACAGTACACATATCAAATATAATTGGAATAATATTAAGCTAATTGTTTTCTGAACAAATTGTATCTCCATGTTGGCTTCAAACCATTTGCTGATAAGATTTTTTTAAGAAAAAAGAAAGTATAAATTCCTCTAAAATATCAACATTTTCCCTTGGAGTCATTTGTATTCCGAAAGTTTAACCAATGGAGGACCTTCAAAAGGAGAGTTAGTGGATATCTTTCTTTTGACCTTCTCACACGTGCTTACAAGTCATACAAAATCATCCTCACTCCAGTGTGAAATATTGCTTGGGTGAGAAAGGAAAACCTTGACAAAACAGGTCTTTAGCGTCCTGGGTAACACCCAGAATAAGATTCCAGTGAGGCTTCGGTATCACAATGACTCCTGGATCCTCATACGGTTAAGCCAGTGATTCTCAACCAGGGGTGTTCAGGTCCCTGCCCCCCCAACATGTGCCAATGTCTGAAGACATGTTTGTCACAACTGGGGGGAACAGGGTGATACTAGACATCTATGATGCACAGAATATGCATCACAAAGATTATTCAGTTCAAAATGTCAGTAGTGCTGAGGTGGAGAAACCCTCAACTAAATGAAATCTCAAAATGCTACATTTTTCCTTGTTTTAAATACTTGTATTAACCCTAATATCAGATGACAGATTTGAGGCGCATGTATCACTTAAGGGAAAAAGTCACCACGTTTCTTTATTAACTTAAGGTAATTGTATGATTTAACAGCATGTACGCTACGCTTCAGCAGCAGCAACAGCAACAAAACAAATAATCTTGTTAAAAACTGGGCAAAGGACTTGAACAGACATTTCTCCCAGGAAGATATACAAATGATCAATAAACACAGGAAAAGATTCTCAGCATCACTAATCATTACAGAAATGCAAATCAAAACCACAGTGAAATACCACCTCATACTCACCAAGGATGGTTACAATCAAAAGAATGGACAATAACAAGTGTTGACAAGGATGTGGAGAAATTCGAATTAGTATAGTCACTATGGAAACAGTATGGAGTTCCCTCAAATTATTAGAAATAGAACTACCTACATATTTTCCAGCAATCCCACTTCTGAAGTTATCCCAGCAAGAATTCGAACAGGATCTCACACCCATGTCCGTTCATTACAGGTTTATCCACAGCAGACAAGAGGTGGAAGCAACGTTAGTTTCCATTGGAAGAGGACTGAACAAAGAAAATGTGGTATACACACTCGATGGAATGTTATTTAACCTTAAAAAAGAAGGAAGGGCTTCCCTGGTGGAGCAGTGGTTGAGAGTCCACCTGCCGATGCAGGGGACACGGGTTCGTGCCCCGGTCCGGGAAGATCCCACATGCCGCGGAGAGGCTGGGT
>NC_041225.1:25559443-25573624 GCF_002837175.3 Physeter macrocephalus
CGCGTACCGCAAAAAAAAAAAAAAAAAAAAAAAAAAAAAAAAAAAAAAAAAAAAAAAAAAGAAGGAAATTCTGACACATGCTGCAACATGGATGAACTTTGAGGGTCTTTTGTGACTGGCTTCTCTCACTCAGCATAAAGGCAAATTCTGTGTGATTCCACTGGTATGAGGAATCTAAAGTAAAAACAAAAAAACAGAAGGAATCAAAGAAACAGAAAGTAGAAAAGCGTTTGCTGAGGGCTGGGGGAGGAGAGGGGGGAGTTAGTGTTTAATGGGCACAGAGTTTCAGTTTTGCAAGTTGAAGACGTCTAGGGATGTGTGGCCCAACAATGTACATGCTCTTAACGCCACTGAACTGGACATTCAGAAAGGTTTATGCTGCCAAATTTAATGTAATGTGATTGTACCCACAGTCAGAAATAAAATCTAAAATTTTTAAAAGGCATGTGTGCTTACCCAATCGTAGGACACAATTACTCAGGCTGGTAGAAGCTTTGTGACCCTGGGTCAAAGAACTGCCAGCTAAACTGAGGAACCTCTGAGGTCTGTCCCACGACCCACATCTGTGGATTTTCTGTTACCACTTGCCCTTTCCTGTTTGCACCTATTTCTACCGGCCTCCCTGCAAACGCCCGAGCCACACCCCGTCAGCCAGCTCTTTCTCGCCTGCTGTAGCTCGCAGAACCACTCTTGTTCACCTGCTGCATGTGCTCCCAGCAGCAAGTGGATGGGCTGCAAGTGGCTGGATTTATGAGTGGTGAAAATATCAGAGAATTAAGTTGGAGAGAAAGTAAGTGTTGCTATAATTATGATAGAAGAAAAGTAAAGGCAATAGGGCACTATTTTCTCAGCGGGAGAGCTGAGAGGGAGGCAAGAAACACTTACTGAATGCCTAGGACAGCCCAGGAAGAAACCCGGGGCTCAGAGCAGATGAGGCAGTTGCCTGAGGTCACGTCACTGCTTGTGAGGGTGAGTTCAAGCCTTTCCCAACCCTACAGCTGTGCTTTCCCATTTCACCACAGCGAGAGTCTCTGGCTGCTTGAGTACCCTTAGCAATTCCTCCCCTGCAGCCAAACGGGCGGAAATCCGTTCAGACCAGGGAGGGTGCCCTGAGGTGACCATTTCCCCACATTCTCTCATTATTGATGTCTATTTAGTCAGAGGATCTTGGACTTCCCTCCCTGTGTCTTTTCTTTTTTCTTTGCTACGTGAATGAATACTTCATTGCTTTTCATTGCTACACAGCATTCCGTTAAATGTATGTATCTCAGCTTGTTCGTCGGTGAGAAACTCTGGGTTGCTTCCAGTTTGGGGCGGTTATAGGTTAAGCTGACATTTGCATTCAGACTCTGTGAGGCCCTAAGCTTTCGCCTTTCCTGGGCGAACTTGTAGGGGCGGCTGCCACACCGTTTACCAAAGTGGCCACCCTTGGCCCTCTCACCAGCAGGGCAGGGGAGTCCCTTTCACACAGGACGACGCCTAGACTTTTCCAGAACACCCAGTGGTCTTTCTCCGTGGAGAAAGAGCTTCCTCAGCCCCTGGGAGCCCCAGGCCTTCGTGCTGCCCCACCAGCCCGCGCCTGGTCTCTGCTCCCTGCTCCTTGGTAGAGCTTGGCACCGTCTACTTCGCTCCTGGAAAATCAGCCGTAAAACCTTACTTGCTTGACCGTGCCATAAACCAGGACTCTCTGCCTCTCACCTCCCGTTTGTGGTCAGCTCCCGTTGCCTGAGAAACACTGCACTGAAGCCCACCAGCCATGCCGGCGCCTTCCGTCTGCGTCTGGACCAGCAGGGCTCTGCAGAGAATTTCGACTCTTAACCTCCCCCAAGGTCTGGAGGTCAAGGTCTTGCCAGCTGTCTATGGAAGTTCCTTTCAGGACGTTTCCCTCACCCAAAGCTCAGAGCAGCTATAAATAGGCCACGAGGCAAAGATCTGTTCCTCAGAGCTGCAAAAAGTCCTCCCTGGGACATTATTTCCCTCTGAAAACATCTGACTCCGAAAATTTTCTAGCTTTCGGGGAGGTAAAGAAAGAGAGGGTTATTTTAGAATTTTTTTAACCTTCCAATTTTACATTGTCTTGGCCCCACTACGGCCTATCTAGACATTTTCCCATAACCAATAGCTCACCATAAGCCTGAGGAGAAGGTTGGTTTAAAAAAACCACCAATCCTTAAAATGTATTTTGTATTACTAGCTCACAACCTGTATCTAATAGAGAGCAAAATAAATAGAAGTTAATTCTGAACCGAGACAGGCCCTGGGCACACAGGAGGGGCAGCAGACAGGGAAAATCGGGGCCCACGGGACAGACTCTCACCGTGGGTTCCAAAGACCAGAATCAGGCCAAGCAGGTGTTACCCAGCCGGTGCCAGCAGGAGCACTCCTCCTCAGGGACCAGGACCTGGCACGTCCGCGGTGGTCTCACCAGGACCCGTCTGCAGACATAGATACATGCACGCCGGTGTGACTATCCCCGTCGAGCCTGTCTTCACAACATGCGCCTGTGGTGAACCAGAGAGGGCGTGGGTGGAGCTTCAAAGATCAGCTCATGCAGAAACAAGACTGTACAAAATGAACAAACTCAGAATCCTTTTATTTCACCGACATTCTCCCTACCCTAACAAGTCATCTGTTAGCATTTTCCGACACACTTTTCCAGTTCTTGTTCATAGGTATGATCATGTTTACCTCACTTTAATCATTGCTTAGAAAAAATATTCTGGTATGGTATTTATTTCACTTCTATTATATTGTGCGTATTATAATGTGTTGCTCCATATTTAGATTTTATTTGGATGCTGTACAATAGCCTATAGAGTGACGACATGTGATTCTCTTACACTCAGTGCTGCTGTTGGACATTTAGATTACGTTATGATTCATAATACAATGAGTAACTTTTATTATAATTTCATTCTCCCTTTGAATTATTTTATTGAGATACATTTCCATATGGCCATATATTTAAATAAGTAATATTAGAGGTAGTCACAGTGTTTTCTACCGACCAAAGCATATTTGAAGGACTTGTAATAATATGATCTGAACCAACCTCACACCTGAGTGAGTTTCCCTTTGTCTCTCAGGGTGTCTCCTCTCCATGCATCCTTCCCTCTTCCTGTCTCTCTTGGGGAAAATACACACACGGTTTGTCTTCAGTACCAGAGCGAAGCCTGGCATCTCTCCTCTCAAAGAGTGTCCTCCCGCCCCTTTTTTGGTCTTTTCTCACTGTCTGCTCTTAAACTGGCTTCTAAGCCCCTTCTAAGAAGGAGCTGACCCCTGAGGGGGAATCTTGCAAATAAAACATAACCAAAGAATCCGTGCCGAGTTGAACAAGTCAGGTGGCAACTCTGAAAGTAAACCACACCAGCACCTTGTGTCCGTTGTCTGGGATATCCGGCAGGTGGGCGTCCTTCCCTGGGGTTGCCCCGCGTGTTTGCCTGGCCCGCCCTTCGGCCCGGAGTCGCGGCCGCCACTCTGCGTCTGCCCCACAGAGCCCAGGGTGACCCCAGGCCTGGAGATGGGCCCCTTAAGCCTCACGCCATGCTTCTCAAGTCAGCCCTGCGGGCCACCCAGCAACGACGCCGAGCCCCCACAGGGGTCACTTTATGCTTTTCCTTTTCTCCTGAACCTCCCACGTCTCAGGTAGGGACTGAGCTACATGAGATCAGAGATGGGAAAGCCCCGGTCTTCTGAGCCCAAGCCTACCAGCCCGACTGTTTCTGAGCACAGCGTGCCTTTCCCCCTGAGACAGTAACCGGACGAGTCGGAACGTACCAAAGGCCACCTTCTCGCAGCCCCACCCTTCCGGGGTCCCCTCCAGGCCCTGCAGGCGCCTTTCCCGTCGACATGCTGCCACTTCTGTGCTTTCCTCCGCCGCCTTCACGGTGGACTCCTCACCTGCCTCCCCGCCGGGCCCCCCTCCACGCAGCCCCCTCACCCTGCCCTCGCCCCGCTCCAGGGGGCTCTGGCTTGTGCCCGACCCTGGGAGCACTGAGGTCTAGACTGTCACTGACTTCCACCCCAAGCCCAGGGGCTCTCTTCTGTCCCCAACTCACTTGTCAGACCAGTAGCTCCGGCCCTCCTGACCACTGCCTCTCATTTTAACTATTTTTTTCCTCTTGGGTTTTTTTTTTTTAATTTATGTATTTAGCACTGAGGTCTAGACTGTCACTGACTTCCACCCCAAGCCCAGGGGCTCTCTTCTGTCCCCAACTCACTTGTCAGACCAGTAGCTCCGGCCCTCCTGACCACTGCCTCTCATTTTAACTATTTTTTTCCTCTTGGGTTTTTTTTTTTAATTTATGTATTTATGCATTATTTATTTTTGGTTGCGTTGGGTCTTCGTTGCTGCGCATGGGCTTTTCTCTAGTTGCGGCGAGCGGGGGCTACTCTTTGTCGCGGTGCGCGGGCTTCTCATTGCACTGGCTTCTCTTGTTGCAGAGCACGGGCTCTAGGCGCGCGGGCTTCAGTAGTTGTGGCGCGCGGGCTCAGTAGTTGTGGCGCATGGGCTTAGCCTCTCTGTGGCATGTGGGATCTTCCCAGACCAGGGCTCGAACCCGTGTCCCCTGCATTGACAGGCAGATTCTTAACCACTGCGCCACCAGGGAAGCCCTCTCTTGGTTTTTATTTCATTCAATCTTCTTGCTTTTCCCGACGTTGCTGGCTACTCATAGCGCCAGTCTCTGCCCCTCACACAGCTCTCCCAGGACCCGGTCTCTCTCCTCCTCTTTTGCATTCTTCTTTAGGTAAATGCATGTTCCGCAGGTAGATGTTAGCCTTCTTTGGGCTTTAGGTCTGCAGACACAGGTCTCACTTAAGAGCACCCCCTTGGATGTCCAAGAGACACACGAGAATCTACATAGCCAAAGGAGAGCTGCAAGTCCCCCATCGAGCAAATGGACCCCCTTCTTCCCCTGCTCTCACCTTCAACATCCAAGCCATTGGGAAGCTAGGCTTCCACAATAATTCCTCTGTGGCCCCTTTTGGGCCGCCACTCCCTGGCATTAGAGCACATCTGATTGTCACTCTTCTACCAAAATATCATATAAAGGCCTGAAATTTTGGATCTTGGCCTATGTGGCCCTAAAACCCCGGCCATCCTTAAAGCCCTTTGTCCCAGAGAGGATGTGTATTTGCCCTATCTAGTCCCGGCCTTTACGTTTTAGAATCAGGGTGTGGGGGTCCCAGAGGCTGTGGACTGAAACCCCACCCTGAAAGTGCTGTGCTCAGGAAGACTCTGGAGTGACTGTTTTCTCTTTTATCCTGTTTTCCCGCCACCAGGATTCAAAGAGAGCTAAGAATTTCTCCAAGGTTGATTTGCTTTTCAAGCACTCTAGTGGTCCCCTTTCAGAGGACCTGAAGTTACAAAGGCCATTTCCACTTCCTGCCACGTGAGCCCCGTGAAATCCCACACTTCTGGCCACCAAGAATTAGCATTGTCCTGAGCCAATCAAGACTCGCCTGTTCTTGCAGATGGGACTCCAAGGCTTGCTTTGTTTGTCTGTGTTCTCAGCTGTAAGTTTTCAAACGTCTCATTTGTCTTTGTTTTTCCTGGCTCCCTGGTCCCTAGGTCGCCACGTCACAGACAGCGAGCCCTCTTTGCAATTGTTCGTTGCGGTTAAGAACGTAGTGTAATTCTCAAGCAGTGCGCTGTCAGATCAAACAAACCTCGAGGAGGGGACCTTATGACAATGGAGGGGAGGTTCTGACCGTGAGATCGTCAAGCATCTCCAGCCTGGGCAGAAGAGTCTTGGCCTTTCTGGGGAGGAATGGACAAGGATAAGAAGACGGGTGCGGGCAAGCCTGAGGGCAGTAGGTCAGAGGTCATCTGCTCCGCAGAGAGGCAGTGAGAGGGGGCATTCCTCATTGTGATGCTCAAGGGAGGGTCCAAGTTCAGGGGCCACGGGGAGGAGAGAATCTTAGCCAAAGTTTGGTTAACACGCCGACAGGTGTGTTTCCTGCAGCAGTGGCAGCAAAGCAGTTCAGCGAACCGTTTATGGGACAAAGAACGGGAACGGGGACAAGTGACCTTGTTGCTGCTGAACAAGGGGGTCTGGTCTCAGGTGTGGGGAAGGTGTTCTTTGCAGTCGGTCCTTTCTCAGAACACAAAGTGGGGATGCCTAACCTTTGCTCTTTGCCAGGAGCCCAGGGCTGGGCAAAGTGCCGCATCGTCAGTAGTTAGAAATAATTTTTGTCCAGGATGGATTTCATTCTGTATCCAGTGTTCAATTTTGTGTGGAGTTCCCTATGCTACAGTGTTGTTGAATTCTTACCTCAGGTCCCTTACTACCAATCACAGCAGTATTTAGCTCACAATACTGAGAACTTCTTCCTGGGAGAAGAATTAAACTGAAAATAGAACTTCCATTCCATAGAATGTGGGAGCCTTAGTGAAATCATTGTAACTGCCTGGGAAACAGAAACTTAAGGACTTTAATCACCTCGTTTCTAGAATTATGTGGTTTGTGCCTGCATGCATACAGTATGAACTCAATCTTTTTCAACTAAATATTTTATAGCATTTTGAAAGTCCTATATTTAAGAAACCCTTCAAATATTGTTGAGAGTTAAAAACCTGGACCAAGTGGACCCAACTTGACTGCTGCAGCCACCCCAGGGCAGACCTGGGCAGTGGGCGGCAGGGAGGCCCCAGCAAGGGCTACCCCTCCGTTGTCACCCAGACGGGGAGCAGGGGAACATTTGCTACATATTCACGGTTACTGCTATTCAGTAAGAGACAATTTACTTCTAGTGACTTAAACAGGAAATGTACTCTCTAGGTGTGTGTACTGATGCGGCTGGCTGCCCAGGTAACTCTCAGAACCTAAGTGACACATTAACCCATCCACATTGTAATGCACCTACCTGGCTTCTACGGGGTTGACCGTGTAATCTCATGGGAAATTCTCTCCTCAGCACTGACACTGTAATTATAATCTCTGTGGAGGTGCTAAGAGAGAAATTCCAGCTTGTCTGGCAAAGGTACACGGGAACAAAGAAGAGCAAACGAATATCCTGGTTATGTTTATTTTTACACTTTGGAAAAAAATGTATTTCTACTTGAAATCTTTTTTAGCTGTTATTAAGAAAATAAAACATGATATAAAATGTTAGACGAAGAAAAATTTTACTGCGTGACCTCAGCACCCTGACACACAGCCTGTGTTCACCTGTATTTTCCCTTCCAACCTCCAAACATGTATACATTTCACTTGGTCATAACGAATGTAAAATTGTGTATCCTAATTTTCTCTGAACAATGTATTGTAAGCAGTTTTCTGAGTTGTTATTTAGTTGTCATAATCGTAACTGTAATGGCTGCGTCATATTTCAGAGTTTCTCAACACTAATAAATATAATGCTCATATGGCTGTAAATAAAAATAATATTGAACCACGATGGGCCTTTAAAAGTTAAATGTTATTACCTGCATGGCCAACAATAGCTGGCTTTTCCCTGGGCTTCACGTACTTTGAAACTCATGAAATATTTAAAAATAAAATTAATTTATCTCATCTCTTGCATCCTTGGTTCCAGTCTCCATGGTGTGCGTCATCTTGCTGGGGTGAGTATATTACAGCACAGACATTAAGCAACCCTCCCTGTCATTCTCTTTTCTCCAGCTGTGTTGTCTGCATTCCCACAGTTTAAAGTTTGTTTTAAACTTTATCCTTTCCCACGTTCTTTGTTTCTTTCAGATAACGTGCATGTAATTATAAAAATAAATTCAGATCAAGGGTGCCTTTTGGAGAGATGGGTGCATCTCAGAACAACCAAGGTCTGTAAAAGGAGGTATTCCTCCTCTGTTTTGTGCCCATTGTGTGGGAATAAAGCAATGTGACCATTTTAGAATAATTAGGGGGATAAAAGTCCAAAACACTGACGAAAAGTTAGCCTCGCTAGTCTGTTGATCATTTTTGAGTTCCTCAAACTTACACCCATATGTATTTATGTCTTCTTCTGCCTTAATTTTGTTTTCAGCTGCTTTTCAAGAGTGCAAGAATGCAAGCTACAGACTTACTTCAGTTGGGCTGGGCCTTTGCCGACCTGACGTGTGCTCTGTGATAGACCCGAGGAGAGAAGATGAGCGAGACAGACTGCGCATCAGGAGCTCGCAGACAGGAAAGAGACTGTTATCCGGCAGGCCCGTGTTTTGGCTGTGGGAAACACCTGGCTTCAAGGTGTCTGGGGCAGGAAGGAGGTGATCTGAGAAGATTTCATGCAACCTGGATGACTTTCAGTTTCATTTCATAGTATGGCATCAGAAAGAGTTGTTTTACCAAACACTGCTTCTAATGCATCCTTGTGCTATTTTTCTAGACCCTGATGAGTGACAAGATTGCTAGAACCTCCTATTTTGTACAATACAGTAATAATTGTCACACCACTACAGAAGCACGGGGATATTTGTCTTTTTTATTCTCTGCCTTGAACGGTGTCTGGCACACAGTATTCAATAAACACATGTTGATTGAACGTATAGATGGTCGAATAGGCATTTAACATAATAGACTAGTATAGATTTCATTAGAAAGTGGTCTCTTTATATATGTAGATACAAAATTTTAACATGGGAATTGCAAGGCTTACCCAACTTCCATTTATTAACTGGCAGTTAGTGCAGGTCGGTTAGTAGGCTAAGCTCCGAGGGCGCAACAATAAAGCCCCGTCCTATCAGGGACATACGGAGATGGAAACAGGCATAGAGAATACAGTGTGCATTAGAGGTAGGTTCAGTCCTCAATTAACATGCCTCAGAAACTACAGTTAGAACCAGAATGTATCCACAAAATCCTTGGGTGCAGTGATTCCTGAATTAACAGCCCTGCGTGATGCTCAAGGACCTCCTACTTTCATGTTCCTTGATGATCGTGTCTACTGATGATCGTGCCAGAAAGTGGCAAGAGCTAAATAAAGCACGCCGGCTCTACGGGTGGCTGACATCCGAGCTCCCAGTTGGGTTTATGCATATTGATCAACGGTGATCGCCAGTTCAAGTTGCGAACTTTATGCGACAATAGTAATAATACTTCAGTAATGCTTATTGAGCATTTCCTAAATGCCCAGCACTCAATGAAATCACTTATATGCATTATCTTACTTCATACCTTTTTTACAGATGGGAAGCCTGAGGTTCAAAGATGGAAAGTCCTTTACATAAATCATAGAGCTTGTAGGCAGTCGAGTCCAGGTCTGGTATTTACCTCTGTATTCAGCAGTCTAATTCTAGCATATCACATTGACTTAAAATTTATGTGACTCTATATAAATTACTTCAGACTCAGGACCCAGACAGGATATGGTAGAAAGGCCCCTACCTGTAGATGGTTGTGAGCCATCGGTGAGACAGCTGGTTTCCCCATGGTCTCAGGGCTGACCGGAGCCTCCGTGTAAGCTTGGAGGCAGCACACCCACCAATTTTGGAGCTCTGGGTCTGCCACTTACTAGCAGTGTGATGTTGGGCAGGACACCCACTTTCTTCACCACTAATATTTGCACAATGGTACTATCTTCATCCAGCTGTGAGGAGTAAATGAGAAAATGGTCTGGAAAGTACCTGGTAAACCATGAGGACTGAAATACACGTGTAATCTTTTTATTTGACCTAAGTGAAAGTGTGGACAATTCGACATGCTAAAGAAAAAAAAAAACTTTGCTCACCTTTGTGAATATAAAATAATTACATGAGATTTTAAAATTTTGTTTTATTGTTTTTAACTAAATTCTTCAATCACTCTTTTCTTAGTATGACACAAGTCCTATGGATTTACACTGTAACCAGTAAGGATTTGGGGGTATTTGATGGAGGGATCAGTCTATCAGATACTAAACTGGCCCCACAGAGTTTATCTGAGCGTGAACCTTAACCATATGTGAAAACCAGATGACGTCTGGTCAAGGAGCAGCGTGTTCACAGCACGGCTTTGTCCAGACTGAGAAAGGAAAGAGGAATCACTCAGGACTGATTTCTTTTTGTTTCAAACTAATGTCAAAGTCTGGGAAGCTCTCCCAGAAATCTCACCTCCTACATGAGCACAGCAGCCCTAGGATCACCAGGTGACCTGCTAAGCTAAGCGAGAAGGACCCCTTGCTTCAGGCAAAGTCTCCTTCCTTGGTTTCCACTTTCCATCCTTTGCTTATGTAGTCCCACAAGAGCTGTGTCTGAAGACAGACAGCACTGTTTGCTCTGCTATGATAATAAAAACACAGTTATGAAATAATGTAAATGTGCATATAAAGACATACAGAAAAGCCAAATAAAATAACAACCCAGCCAAGCACAGCAATTTAGCCCTAACCCTTAAGAATGCCAAGTAGAGAGACTCGGGCCTTAAAGGCATACTCAAGCAATGCTTAAAAACGTGAAAAACTTTTAAAAAACGCTTCATGCACAAAAGTCAATTGCAATTGTGTATTTTTTATTTTAACATAATTTTAGACTTACAGAAAACTTGCAAAAATACTGCATAGATTTTCCACATACATTTCACCCATCTCCTTCCAATGTTAATATCTTATCAGTTATCAGAACGATGAACTGCAGACTTTATTTGGATTTCATGTTTTTCCATTGATGCCCTTTGTTGTTCCAGGAATCTGTCTCCTTGCTCTCCTTCAACATCTAACATTTCTCAGTCTCCCCATCTTTCACACTGAGAAAGTGCTTTTGGAGAGTATGCTCAGGTACTTTGCAGACTGCTTCTCAATGTTATTATTGATGGTGTTAGCCCTGGTCACTTGGCTGAAATACTATCTACCGGGCTTCTTCCTTGTAAGGTTACTGTTTATCCCTTTTAATCAAAGATCTTGGGGAGACACTTTGAAGATATGTATGAATCCCTTGCCCCTAATTTTGCATCCGTGAGTGGATCTGGCCTGCAAGAATGATTACTGTAGTGTTCCAATGGCGATTTTATATTTTCTTGATTCTTTTCACATTATTGATTAGAATCTTCCCTGAGGAAGAGCTGCCCTTCTTCCCCGTCTACTTATTATTCAATTATTTATATCAGTATCGACTCTGGGTGTTTGTTTTTGGGGTTATAATAGATAGTTTTCATTATTTTTTTTGCTCAGTTTATTCAAGCTCAGGTCACTGGGAGCTCTCGCCAGTGCATACCTGGCCCTCCCCACATCTGCAGACCCTTTCTGAGCACTTCCTTACTTTCTGGTCCCACAGATTTCCCAGGCTCATCTTGTATTTTCCCTGCCCCCAACCCAGGAATCAGCCAATTCTTCTATTGATATTTAGATGGTATTTCAAAGCCAGGATCTGGGTGGGGGTGGGGTGCTGGGTGAGCTCATGACAACCAGGCTGCCATGGCTCCTGGGCTCTCTCAGGGGACAGAGCTGGAAATGCACAGTGTGGACATTCTGTGTCCATTTATCTGTACACATGTTAAAGACCATGAGCTCGTGGGGATGCCTCTGATTCTAATCCCAAACCAAGGGCTCATTCTCACCTTATTCCCTGCTTTCCTGAGGATGAGAAACAGGGCTTTCCTGTTTGTTCAGTCCTAGCACTGCTCACAGGTTATGATCGCTACCCACACCACTGAGCACATTTACTAACTACAGTGTAGGACTAGTGCATAATTTTAAGTTTGTTTTTTTCAGTCAAAATCCTGTTAAAGTTAGGTTAGCACTTTTCCTTCCTTCCCCTTCCAGGGACTCACCTGCAACACAGTTAGTTTCATTCTGTGGTTTTTCCTCTCATTTCATGTCACTTTCATGTTCTTTGATGCAGTTTAAAATGATGCTTTATTTACATGATGATCTCCAAAGACTGCTGTTAAATTTACTGGAAACTGCTCCCTGGAGGTGAATGTCAACATCATGGAACCTTAGATGTTCATTTGTGTTCTTGTACATAGAGAGGCATTTCCAAAAATACTATAACAGAGATTGAATTCCAGACAAGCACAAAACCTGTCCAACTGCAGGCGATTCCAAGTCAGACACTCCCATCTTCTCCTGGTTGCCCCCTAGAAATGCCCGATGATGCTCCCACATGCTTTTACCTGTGTGGTTTACTTCGTCAGCATCCATGCTGACGGATGCTGACGTTAGTCACTTAATCACACTCTCGCATTCTGAAGGACACTGCAGGATCAAACCAGGGAGAGAGTGTCAGGCTGGCCCACTTTTCTCAGGTCGCAAGAGGAGAAAACCGTATTTTGAGAAGACAGATTTCCTTCCTTTCCTTTGCCTAAGATAGATATTGGGTTGGCCAAAAGGTTCATTTGGGTTTTTCAATAACATTTTGGCCAACCCAATATCTTGCTGGAGATAGACTGTGAATTAAAGGTATGGAGATTTTTGAATTGCCATGTTTGCTTTTTAAAACTATTCCTTTGCCACCTTTATTTATTCAACTGGGGGAATGGGCTGTGGGGAGGGGAAGAAGATGCTGACTCTTGTGTTTATTGTAGTTGGATTATATTAGATTTTCCCTTTTACTCTAGTTTGTAAACACATTTATATACTGAACTGTCATTTTACATATTTGTAATCCCTGCCAAATTTGCTTAATCTAAGAATGTGATAACCAAGACCTTTATAGTGAAATCCAGCATGCTAATGAAAATTTTGAGTAGAAATAGGGTCAGGAAGGGCAATTATTATTCCAATTTTCCATAACATTAACATTAGTCTGTAGCATTGCATTTCTCAGATTGTGTTTATTTTATGTCCCCCCCCCAATTTAACTTAAGTGAAATTAAATCAATAATGTGTTTCATTGACTGTACATTGCATTGTTTGTTTTGTAGACTGGAGATCAAACATGGAACCTGACTCTCACAGTGATCTATGTCATTCGTTTTTACAAGTTCTCTCTAAACAATTCTACTGCAGTAACAACATCTTTCTCGTGAAATTCTAGGTTTAAGAGGAAGCAGATATTTGCCACGTTTCTTAAAAGCGGGTGCCTATATCTCCTAAGGTACTGTTTCTCAAACATCAATCACTTATATATAATTTCACAAGTTTTTTTTTACCACATCAGAAAACCATCTTCCCTGTTACTTAACACTTTTCAAAAGGAAATGTTGTATTGGCATCTTAAATGGAAAATTAGTATCATTTGACATAAATAAAAACAGGAAATATACTATATGTAAGCCTGAGTTCAAAAAAAAAGATCACTTTTTATAAATAAAAATAATTAAACATATCTTAATACAGCTATTGGGTTTTACAAAATGAAAACTTAGATATTTCCCAAGTGAGCAAAAATGATTTATGAAGAGTTAGTAACAAATATATTTTGAGTAGATGTCATTTACTCTAAGATAAAGGTAAGTTTTTATTTAAGAAAATCAATGTTTTATTTAAGAAAATAAATGTTAAACCATTCTCCAAACACCAACTCATGTGTTTGAAAGAATCACAATTATTTTACCACTACTTCTCGTTAATTTCTCATTAGTTTACAACGAAATTAAGACAGTAACTATTTTTAAACTACTTTTGTTTCCAAAAGACTTCTGGAGCAATGGATTGTTCTTTTGCTGTGTTAAACTATCTCATAGTGTCTTGAAAGAGAGCATAAAAGGTCTATTTTTTTACTTACTACTGCCACCTGGCTTGAGAAAATATTCGTGGAGCTCAAATTTGAAATGTTTTAAATTTCTTTAAAATTGAGATTGCAGTATCCCGCTCTTACCGTAACTGACAGTTTTTACTGTCATGTTAAATCTTCAGCATAACTCACATTTGACCCATTAATGAGGGAAGCTCCCCCAAAACAAAGAAAAACCACCCACGCTTTTAGCCTTGAGAGTCCTCCCCACCCTGCAGCTGGAATCAGCCCAAGGGTGGAAAACAGGAGGGGGAGGGGCTCCTTCCAACAGAGCCAGGTGTGAGGCTGTTTGTGCTGAAGCCTCATTCCTTTGGGGGCTCACCCAGCAGGTGGCAGGAGGAACCTACAGGAATGAGCCCTGTGGAGGACCCGGGCTTAGCAGAATTTTGTTTTGAGGAGGTATTGTGAATACCAAACCTAGAGGAAACATCCCCGTCTGCGTCTAAGGAGCTGGCCCCATCACCAGTATACATACGGCAACACATTCTGGAGTAGAATAGAATTGTTTCTTCCCTTTTTATTTTATTTTATTTTATTTTTTTATTTTTTTAACATCTTTATTGGAGTATAATTGCTTTACAATGGTGTGTTAGTTT